>NC_135236.1:302895077-302897577 GCF_051348905.1 Ranitomeya variabilis | reverse complement strand
CTTCCACTGCCACTGCGGGGGACAGCTCCTCTCCTCAGGGGTGATGGAGGGCACCAGCAAGAAAAAACAAATATGTGTCTGTCTGTGTGTGTGTGTGTGTGTGTGTGTGTGTGTGTGTATGTGTGTGTGTATATATATATATATATATATATATATATATATATATATATATATATATATATATATATATATATATATATATATATATGTAATGTATTTATTACATTACATATAAAAACGTATGATTCATATATTATTATTAGTAATAATTAGTAAATGTGATCTCAGGATAGATAGAAATCTACTGGAAGAGAAAGGATAATAAATAGAGGATAGATAGATAGATAGATAGATAGATAGATAGATAGATAGATAGATAGATAGATAGATAGATAGATGTAGAAATACATTACTACTCCATATCGGTCTATAAAATGTAAGAATATCAAGAAAAATATAAAGAAAACTCACATAAAATGTATTTACATATAATCGATTAAAAAGTGCTACTTCAAATATTTTGCGTATTATTTCATTCATGTTAATATTAAATATTGAATAGACTATCTAGATATATAGATAGATATGGATAAATAGATAGATAGATAGATAGATAGATAGATAGATAGATATGGGATAGATAGATAGATAATAGATAGGTAGGTAGATAGATAATTGAAATTAAATATAGTCAATTGATAGGTGACATAATAAATTGATTCATAGATATAAAACATCTAGAAAGACCTGAGATAGATATAGATAGATGATAGGTAGCTAAACATGTTAGAAATGATAGATAGATAGATAGATAGATAGATAGATAGATAGATAGATAGATAGATAGATAGATAGATAGATAAATAGATAGATAGATGGATAGATAGGTATAATATTCTCCCGCCGTCATCATCCGCTCACCTGATGGTGGTAGTAGTCGGAGCAGTGGAGCCCGCAGTGTGGCCGCCGTCCGCCGCCCGGTGCTGGCTATGAGGAGCAGGCAGTCCTTGCTGCACACATATAACAACATCCCCACCTTCAGGACACAGCGACAATGTCTCCTGCTGCGCGCACTGCCGCCATTCACAGCCGCCAATCGCTCCCAACACGTTCAGTTTTGGGGTCTCCTCTTTATTGGTCCATCCCACCCAGATGACTGACGTCCACTTTACAAACCTGTGAGACTGCCCTAAGGTGACCGCAGGTAGAGGGGAGATGGAGCGAGTGCACCCGGGAGGGGAGGAGAGGTGGTCTCAGGACCCTCAGAGCACACAGCAATGAGTGGTGGTCTGTCCTGCCTCACCTCCATCCCTCACATCTCCAGCCTTCAGGTCCGCAGGCAGTACAGACCCTATTACTGTCACTATTCAGGGGGCGACTCTCAGAAACACGAGCTCTCAAGATGCCCCATTTACACCAAATATTGCTTTTATTCGCCAGTCCCCTGAGCCGGCATCACATTTATAAAAGGCTATGCGACACTTCATCCATCTGTAGTGCTGGAAAGGATGCAGTGTGCTGGCGAGTGTGTGCGACGTTTACTAAAGCATGGGAGAGCAGGGTGGCAGTTGTAGACATTTCTCTACATTGCGACTTATTAGTCAGGCCCGGATTGTAGGTTTTAAGTGAAGGGTTTAAAATAAATATACAAATGTAGACATATACATATACAGGAGTATTATTTACTAACCATTACTACATGGCGGAATTAAGTCATAGCCACATTTTAATCTATCTATCTATCTATCTATCTATCTATCTATCTATCTATCTATCCCATATCTATCTATCTATCTATCTATCTATCTATCTATCTATTTATCTATCTATCCCATATCTATCTATCTATCTATCCCATATCTATCTATCTATTTATCTATCTATCCCATATCTATCTATCTATTATCTATCTATCTATCTATCTATCTATCTATCTATCTATCTATCTATCCCATATATATCTATCTATTTATCTAACTACCCCATATCTATATATCTACTGAATCTATCTATCTATCTATCTATCTATCTATCTATCTATCTATCTATCTATCTATCTATCTATCTATCTATCTATCCCATATCTATCTATCTATCTATCTATCTATCTATCTATCTATCTATCTATCTACTGAATCTATCTATCTATTCATCTATCTATCTATCTATCTATCTATCTATCTATCTATCTATCCCATATCTATCATCTATCTATCTATCTATCTATCTATCTATCTATCTATCTATCTATCTATCTATCTATCTATCTATCCCATATCTATCTATCATCTATCTGTCTATCTCATATCTATCTATCTATCTATCTATCTATCTATCTATCTATCTATCTATCTATCTATCTATCACCTATCTAATATTTATTTATCTATCTATTATCTATCTATCTATCTATCTATCTATCTATCTAATATTTATCTATCTATCTATCTATCTATCTATCTATCTATCTATCTATCCCATATCTATTTATCTATCTATC
>NC_135236.1:302702577-302892577 GCF_051348905.1 Ranitomeya variabilis | reverse complement strand
CTAGAGCTCGCCTGCTTTCCATTGCACTGCTGCTGGGTAATTAGTGTGTCACTTTCAGGAGGAAATTAACAAGATCCTCCCCAAAATTCTGCTCCTTCTGCACATAGTCACAGCTCCCCGATCAGGGCATTATTTATCGCATCTGTACATAGCTTTAGATTTACCTCCTTAAGATTTAATAAGAGCAAGTCACTCCTTTGCCTGACAAATCGATTAAACACAGGCTAATAATAAGGTCTAATTATTAGGGAACACATAGGTCTATGCCGGCTGTCTGTGGCTGTTTAGAATAGACCATTAGATGTATACATTATGTGTGAATATATTATTATTATTATTATTATTATTATTATTATTATTATATTCACACATTTTATAACTCAGCATTGGACAGCGGTTGCTGACGTGTAAATGTACTCCAGGGGATAAAGTGTCCTTTATATTTGCCGAGCAGAGATTATGTCCTGAGTAATTGTATCTCTTGATGGGTTTTAGGGGAACGGTTCTGGAGACAGGAGAGGGAGACACTGCTCCTCCTTGCTGGTGCCTGCAACACTATCGTTACGTGAAAGGCACTTTTCTCTCAATAAACTTCAGATTCATCACTTTTTAGCCTTGGCCTGATAATCTAGATCTAGTTCCATTTACATTGAGGCTTGTCTTTCTAGTCGCTCCGGCCCAGACATGCAACTGTGGATGGAATATTGCTGCTTATCTGACAAAGACTTGTGTATTCCATGGAATGACTGACACCATTAGCTGGGCTGAGCTACCTCCTGTCTCCACACTCCTAGAAGTCTCTGCTGTGACCCAGGCAGTAACACCAGGGTGTACAACGTTTACAGTTCCATACTTCCATACTTACTATATACTCTATATACAGATGGATAGGGTTTACTATATATATATATATATATATATATATATATATATATATATATATATATATATATATATATATCCATCTATCTATCTATCTATCTATCTATCTATCTATCTATCTATCTATCTATCTATCTATCTATCTTTCTACATATATATACACACAACACATATGTATATCTTTTTCTGGTTACTTATCTACATCTGTATGTAGAAGAGTTGTGTATGTGTATATATATATATATATATATATATATATATATATATATAGCTGCTCACGTGTGCGGCTGCAGACTGTAATGATCAGTTGCTTTAGGAAGGCTCATGTCCTCTAGAATACAGCACATAACTGGGGCATATTGGCCCGCTTCCCACTCTCAGATGAGCAGTCAGTCCTGCAGCATTATCTCCGCACTTAAACTTGCTTTCTGCCTCCTGTGTGCCAAGAAACATTTGCATAATATTTGCAGCTGTAATTAGCAGATGAACATCTCCAAGTCCCCCTTTGTTTAGCAGCCATTTTGTATATCATTCATGTCACTTTTGATCTATAAAATGACACTCTCCTTATGTAGTTCTTTCATAATATCTTATCTCTGGTCAAGATAGAAAAAGGAGGGGGGGGGGGGGGTAGAGACCTCAATGCTTTTACAATAGCAGCACTACTGTGAGGAGGAGTGCGAGTGTTTCTAGCACACAAATCACACCACAGGCACATTAGACACTACTATTATTCACCGAATAGAATTCACATAGATAGATACATAGATAGATGGATAGATAGATACATAGATAGATAGATAGATAGATAGATAGATAGATAGATAGATATGGGATAGATAGATAGATAGATAGATAGATATGGGGAAGACAGAAATATTAAGATCCATATCTCTGTCTTACTACCCGTGTGTCTAAATTATATAATCAAACAATCAGAGACATAATCTGATGGATAATCCAACGAATACAAACTAGATATACTGATATGTAATTTTTATTATATTAAGATAGATAAATAAATAGAGATAAAAATATCAGTTAGGTTTATACACGATAAATAGATAAATAATAATTTATAATAATTCATATACAGATATATTCAAAAGATACATAGATAGATATTACTTTAATTGATAAACTCGGATAGACAAATGATAGCTAATATTTAAAATATAAATGCAGATAATAGATATATTGTAGAAAGACGAAAAGATAGATGTGAGATGATGTATAGATAGTTAGGTAAAGATAGATATGACACTGTTGATAGATATAAGATTGTTGATAGATAGATAGATAGATAGATAGATAGATAGATAGATAGATATGGCACTGTTGATAGATATGAGATTGTTGCTAGAGATAGATATATAGATAGATAGATAGATAGATCAAAAATTGGAAGCAGCACACCATAGTAGAGTCAATTCACGTGCAGTTTAACTGCCCATCTGGACGTTTCGGTCCCAAAGAAAAGGGGACCTTTTTCAAGATAGATAGATAGATAAATAGATAGATAGATATGAGATAGATAGATATGGGATAGATAGATAGATAGATAGATAGATAGATAGATAGATAGATATGGGATAGATAGATAGATAGATAGATAGATAGATAGATAGATATGAGAAAGATAGATAGATAGACAGACAGACAGATAGATAGATAGATAGATAGATAGATATGAGATAGATATGAGATAGATAGATAGATAGATAGATATGAGATAGATAGATATGAGATAGATAGATAGATATATAGATAGTTAGATAGATAGATAGATAGATAGATAGATAGATAGATAGATAGATAGATAGATAGATAGATATTGTTGATGGATTATATTGACAGTAGATAAATACTATTTTAACAGACTGAAAGGAGAAATACATAGAGAAATTCTGATATATGATAAAGAAATACATAAATTCCAAATTATGATAATAGTTCAATGTGGGTAATCTATACATTGATAAATTGAAATGAGTTGATAAATGATATATTTGTGATACCGTGATTCTACAGACACACACAAATATTTCCAGGTTTATGTAAATAAAGCACAATCATTCCATAGTAAAAAGATACAGTAATTACAATACACACACACACAATTCTATGACGGACTCATATATACACGTCCATTATACATACTTGCTATTTGTTAGTGGTCTCCTATAATGTAAGCAGAGCAGATCTTGCATAACAGGTATTTCTGAATGCTGCTTGTATTTTATTGTATATAGTCCTTACATTACGATACATCTGAGGGCACCTAAATATTCCACAGATGTCTTGTAGAGCAGACCCTCGGCACTTGTGAATGGCAGTTATTGACTGGAGAAATAGAAGGAATATATTAAGTTATTTGATAAAATATGTACATTTTGCTACACACATTGCCAACTAATGTGAGTTTCTAGCACTACATATGTATGTGGGGAGCTGGGGCAATGTGGGATCTGCCATATTTAGATGGGTATAATCCTACTTAATGAATGGTTGTAAAAAAAAACCCTGAAGTTACAATGTAACAAAAGAAAGATTGAATTTTGCAGCAATCTCTGGAACAAATAGCTAACATTTTAGAGTTTACACCCTGGCTGGAGACTTGCTGGCGCTCCAAGGACTCCTGAGCTGAGCTAAAATGTCCAAAAAGCCTTTGGAGAGAGCAAGTTTCCAGCTATCATGTTCTCCTGATCTCCTCCTTTCATAGGGCTTCAGTTTCAGGCTGGACTTGTCCTGTGTCTGCTCTACTGCTGCGAACTTCTAAATGAGTGTCAAAGAGGCAACTATCAAATAGCACCGGGGTCAAGGCAATTTGGTTAACTCTTCTACTGGAGCTGAAGGAGGGCTGAAGCAGGCAGAGGAAGAGGAGTTTCTTAGTGTTCTGTGCAGCAGAGGGGACCTGAGAAAACCCACCTCCAGTTAATATGGGAACAAGTTTGATGTTGATGCTAATGGGATGTAGCAAAGGAAAAAATGGTTTGAACTCTTAAATGTGGTCCTTATTAGGGAGAGACGATAGTGTTGACAGGAGCCATCTCTGATGTGAATGTTCAGGGCAGACGCTTGAACTCCTTAAGCTTTCTATGAAATGGGTAATAATATAACACCAGAGATGGCAGCTCACATAGGAGTGTTCTGGAATATTAGAGCGAAAAATGTTGAATGATAACTGCTTTATGTCTTGGATTATGCTACAATCATCAGTGGTCTGCTTCTGCATGTTGTGTATCACTGGTGGGGTCTGAATTAAGTAGTGAACCGGACTAAATAAGTAAGAAAATGTGATGGACAGCCTTTACTGCATATTGACTAACATTCCTTTGGTTGTATAATGGTGAGCATTGCAAACACCCAGTTATTAAAAACTAAGACACACCACTCTAGTCCATTAATTGTGTCTAGTATTTAAGCTCACCCCATTCACTTTAAATGGATGAGTTGATAAAGCCCATGGGCAAGAGTGGACAGCACTTTATGGAAATGATGATGTATCAGATTGTGTCACATTTTATTGACCTTAACAAACCAGTCACACTGAGATCAACTGGTCAAATGGAAAAAAAATGGCTTATCTGTTGAATTTCATAACCCCTTGATGTAGATATAACCTCAATGCATTCATCAATTCTGTGTATAAAAGGAGTTAGAGAGGAAAACATGACCCCATTAATGATAAATGACTCTACTGCATCCCCTAAAGATCATTATATTAAATCTAGAGATGCATTGATAATGGTACACCTATCCTATATCCCGAATATCAGGCTGCCCCTGCCATTGGGACAGATGGGTGAAGCCTGGTGAGCCAGCTGCCATCTCAATTCCTAGGCATTAAGGTGACATTGGCATGATACAGAGAAGTGGCAGAAATAATTAGGTCACAGAGGGTGCTGCTCCTCTTCACCCACATCACGAGTGGCAATGGGCATCACATAGGTGACGCTGGCATGTTACACCATAAAGGGAGATAATAGAATGAGCAAATAGATAGATGCATGCACAGAAGTGGCAGTAATCAGTCCTATGTAAGCAGGGAACACGGACACCATTTCTTATATCACAGTGCATGGCGCAGACTGCAGAATGCTCCAGCTACACAGGACTCCTTCTAATTTGATCACTTTCTAGTAACGTTCCGCTAAACAAACTCCAGAGAAATTCTTCTAACCTGAAGAAGTGTAATTTCGGGGCTGATTGTGATTGACATGCTGTCCCTGGGATCATGTTTTAATCCCTTCTTCACTCAAGCCTTTTCATAACTCATTTCTCTCTGCTAGATGGGGACTCCGATGGTTGCCATGGTGATGGCGATAGCACTAAGCCATTTCCCTCTCTGCAAGGAGACCATTATTCTGCATGCATAGGCCATTTCCAACAAAGGTCGGCACAAAGTCATCCACAACACAGCACGCCTTTCACTAACTTTCCCTCCTCTACAAGTCCAGCTTCCAGATTTGTCTTACTGGTCCTGTTTCCAGGTGTCAGAAGTGAGCGGCAGCATGTCACCGAGAGCCCAGCAGTCTCCAGGAGTCCTCTATAGGGCAGCTGCCTGCACTGTGCTAGTCACTGGCTGCATGTGTATACATATGTGAGACACACACAATGGGTACAGCTAGGTGTATATATCTGTGAGATAGACGATGGGTACAGCAAGGGGTATACATCTGTGAGATAGACAATGGGTACAGCTAGGGGTATACCTCTGTGAGATAGATGATGGGTACAGCTAGGTGTATACATCTGTGAGATAGACGATGGGTACAGCTAGGGGTATACATCTGTGAGATACACAATGGGTACAGCTAGGGGTATACATCTGTGAGATAGACAATGGGTACAGCTAGGGGTATACATCTGTGAGATAGACGATGGGTACAGCTAGGTGTATACATCTGTAAGAAACACAATGGGTACAGCTAGGTGTATACATCTGTGAGATAGACGATGGGTACAGCTAGGGGTGTACATCTGTGAGATAGACGATGGGTACAGCTAGGTGTATACATCTGTAAGATAGACGATGGGTACAGCTAGGTGTATACCTCTGTGAGATAGACAATGGGTACAGCTAGGTGTATACATCTGTGAGATAGAGGATGGGTATAGCTAGGGGTATACATCTGTGAGATACACAATGGGTACAGCTAGGTGTATACCTCTGTGAGATAGACAATGGGTACAGCTAGGTGTATACATCTGTGAGATAGACAATGGGTACAGCTAGGGGTATACATCTGTGAGATACACAATGGGTACAGCTAGGTGTATACATCTGTGAGATAGACAATGGGTACAGCTAAGGGTATACATCTGTGAGATAGACGATGGGTACAGCTAGGTGTATACATCTGTGAGACAGACAATGGGCACAGCTAGGGGTATACATCTGTGAGATAGACGATGGGTACAGCTAGGGGTATACATCTGTGAGATAGACAATGGGCACAGCTAGGGGTATACATCTGTGAGATAGACGATGGGTACAGCTAGGTGTATACATCTGTGAGATAAACGATGGGTACAGCTAGGTGTATACATCTGTAAGATAGTTGATGGGTACAGCTATGTGTATACATCTGTGAGATACACAATGGGTACAGCTAGGGGTATACATCTGTGAGATACACAATGGTACAGCTAGGGGTATACATCTGTGAGATAGACGATGGGTACAGCTAGGTGTATAGATTTGTGAGATACACAATGGGTACAGCTAGGGGTATACATCTGTGAGATACACAATGGTACAGCTAGGGGTATACATCTGTGAGATAGACGATGGGTACAGCTAGGTGTATAGATTTGTGAGATACACAATGGGTACAGCTAGGGGTATACATCTGTGAGATAGACGATGGGTACAGCTAGGGGTGTACATCTGTGAGATAGACGATGGGTACAGCTAGGTGTATACATCTGTGAGATACACAATGGGTACAGCTAGGTGTATACATCTGTGAGATACACAATGGGTACAGCTAGGTGTATACATCTGTAAGATAGATGATGGGTACAGCTATGTGTATACATCTGTGAGATACATAATGGGTACAGCTAGGGGTATACATATGTGAGATACACAATGGTACAGCTAGGTGTATACATCTGTGAGATAGACGATGGGTACAGCTAGGTGTATACATCTGTGAGATAGACAATGGGTACAGCTAGGTGTATACATCTTTGAGATAGACGATGGGTACAGCTAGGTGTATACATCTGTGAGATAAACGATGGGTACAGCTAGGTGTATACATCTGTGAGATACACAATGGGTACAGCTAGGTGTATACATCTGTAAGATAGTTGATGGGTACAGCTAGGTGTATACATCTGTGACATACACAATGGGTACAGCTAGGTGTATACATCTGTAAGATAGTTGATGGGTACAGCTAGGTGTATACATCTGTGAGATAGACGATGGGTACAGCTAGGGGTATACATCTGTGAGATAGACGATGGGTACAGCTAGGTGTATACATCTGTGAGATAGACGATGGGTACAGCTAGGTGTATACATCTGTGAGATAGACAATGGGTACAGCTAGGTGTATACATCTGTGAGATACACAATGGGTACAGCTAGGTGTATACATCTGTGAGATAGACGATGGGTATAGCTAGAGGTATGCATCTGTGACATACACAATGGGTACAGCTAGGTGTATACATCTGTGAGATAGACGATGGGTACAGCTAGGTGTATACATCTGTGAGATAGACGATGGGTATAGCTAGGGGTATACATCTGTGAGATACTCAATGGGTACAGCTAGGTGTATACATCTGTGAGATAGACGATGGGTACAGCTAGGGGTATACATCTGCGAGACACACAATGGGTACAGCTAGGGGTGTCCATCTGTGAGATAGACGATGGGTACAGCTAGGGGTATACATCTGTGAGATAAACGATGGGTACAGCTAGGTGTATACATCTGTGAGATAGACGATGGGTACAGCTAGGTGTATACATCTGTGAGATAGACGATGGGTACAGCTAGGTGTATACATCTGTGAGATACACGATGGGTACAGCTAGGTGTATACATCTGTGAGATAGACGAAGGGTACAGCTAGGTGTATACCTCTGTGAGATAGACAATGGGTACAGCTAGGTGTATATATCTGTGAGATAGACAATGGGTACAGCTAGGTGTATACATCTGTGAGATAGACGATGGGTACAGCTAGGTGTATACATCTGTAAGATAGACGATGGGTACAGCTAGGGGTATAAATCTGTGAGATACACAATGGGTACAGCTAGGTGTATACATCTGTGAGATAGACGATAGGTACAGCTAGGTGTATACATCTGTGAGATAGACAATGGGTACAGCTAGGTGTATACATCTGTGAGATAGACGATGGGTATAGCTAGGGGTATGCATCTGTGACATACACAATGGGTACAGCTAGGTGTATACATCTGTGAGATAGACGATGGGTACAGCTAGGTGTATACATCTGTGAGATACACAATGGGTACAGCTAGGGGTATACATCTGTGAGATAGACGATGGGTACAGCTAGGGGTATACATCTGTGAGATAGACGATGGGTACACCTAGGTGTATACATCTGTGAGATACACAATGGGTACAGCTAGGTCTATACATCTGTGAGATAGACGATGGGTACAGCTAGGGGTATACATCTGTGAGATACACAATGGGTACAGCTAGGTGTATACATCTGTGAGATAGACTATGGGTACAGCTAGGGGTATACATCTGTGAGATAGACGATGGGTACAGCTAGGGGTAAACATCTGTGAGATAGACGATGGGTAAAGCTAGGTGTATACCTCTGTGAGATAGACAATGGGTACAGCTAGGTGTATACATCTGTGAGATAGACGATGGGTACAGCTAGGTGTATACATCTGTGAGATAGACGATGGGTACAGCTAGGTGTATACCTCTGTGAGATAGACAATGGGTACAGCTAGGTGTATACATCTGTGAGATAGACGATGGGTATAGCTAGGGGTATACATCTGTGAGATACACAATGGGTACAGCTAGGTGTATACATCTGTGAGATAGACGATGGGTACAGCTAGGTGTATATATCTGTGAGATAGACAATGGGTACAGCTAGGTGTATACATCTGTGAGATACACAATGGGTACAGCTACGTGTATACATCTGTGAGATAGATGATGGGTACAGCTAGGGGTATACATCTGTGAGATACACAATGGGTACAGCTAGGTGTATACATCTGTGAGATAGACGATGGGTATAGCTAGGGGTATACATCTGTGACATACACAATGGGTACAGCTAGGGGTATACATATGTGAGACACACAATGGGTACAGCTAGGGGTATACATCTGGGAGATACACAATGGGTACAGCTAGGGGTATACATCTGGGAGACACACAATGGGTACAGCTAGGTGTATACATCTGTGAGATACACAATGGGTACAGCTAGGTGTATACATCTGTAAGATAGACGATGGGTACAGCTAGGTGTATACATCTGTAAGATAGACGATGGGTACAGCTAGGTGTATACATCTGTGAGATAGACGATGGGTACAGCTAGGTGTATACATCTGTAAGATAGACGGTGGGTACAGCTAGGTGTATACATCTGTGAGATAGACGATGGGTACAGCTAGGTGTATACATCTGTGAGACACACAATGGGTACAGCTAGGTGTATACATCTGTGAGATACACAATGGGTACAGCTAGGTGTATACATCTGTAAGATAGTTGATGGGTACAGCTATGTGTATACATCTGTGAGATACACAATGGTACAGCTAGGTGTATACATCTGTGAGATAGACGATGGGTACAGCTAGGTGTATACATCTGTAAGATAGACGATGGGTACAGCTAGGTGTATACATCTGTGAAATAGATGATGGGTACAGCTAGGTGTTTACATCTGTGAGATAGACAATGGGTACAGCTAGGTGTATACCTCTGTGAGATAGACAATGGGTACAGCTAGGTGTATACATCTGTGAGATAGACGATGGGTACAGCTAGGGGTATACATCTGCGAGACACACAATGGGTACAGCTAGGGGTGTCCATCTGTGAGATAGACGATGGGTACAGCTAGATTTATACATCTGTGAGATAGACGATGGGTATAGCTAGGGGTATACATCTGTGAGATACACAATGGGTACAGCTAGGTGTATACATCTGTGAGATAGACGATGGGTACAGCTAGGTGTATACATCTGTGAGATAGACAATGGGTACAGCTAGGTGTATACATCTGTGAGATAGACGATGGGTATAGCTAGAGGTATGCATCTGTGACATACACAATGGGTACAGCTAGGTGTATACATCTGTGAGATAGACGATGGGTACAGCTAGGGGTATACATCTGTGAGATAGACGATGGGTACAGCTAGGTGTATACATCTGTGAGATAGACGATGGGTACAGCTAGGGGTATACATCTGTGAGATACTCAATGGGTACAGCTAGGTGTATACATCTGTGAGATAGACGATGGGTACAGCTAGGGGTATACATCTGCGAGACACACAATGGGTACAGCTAGGGGTGTCCATCTGTGAGATAGACGATGGGTACAGCTAGGTGTATACATCTGTGAGATAAACGATGGGTACAGCTAGGTGTATACATCTGTGAGATAGATGATGGGTACAGCTATGTGTATACATCTGTGAGATACACAATGGGTACAGCTAGGGGTATACATCTGTGAGATACACAATGGTACAGCTAGGTGTATACATCTGTGAGATAGACGATGGGTACAGCTAGGTGTATACATCTGTGAAATGGACAATGGGCACAGCTAGGGGTATACATCTGTGAGATAGACAATGGGTACAGCTAGGTGTATACATCTGTGAGATACACAATGGGTACAGCTAGGTGTATACATCTGTAAGATAGACGATGGGTACAGCTAGGTGTGTACATCTGTGAGATAGACGATGGGTACAGCTAGGTGTATACATCTGTGAGATAGACGAAGGGTACAGCTAGGTGTATACCTCTGTGAGATAGACAATGGGTACAGCTAGGTGTATATATCTGTGAGATAGACAATGGGTACAGCTAGGTGTATACATCTGTGAGATAGACGATGGGTACAGCTAGGTGTATACATCTGTAAGATAGACGATGGGTACAGCTAGGGGTATAAATCTGTGAGATACACAATGGGTACAGCTAGGTGTATACATCTGTGAGATAGACGATGGGTACAGCTAAGTGTATACATCTGTGAGATAGACAATGGGTACAGCTAGGTGTATACATCTGTGAGATAGACGATGGGTATAGCTAGGGGTATGCATCTGTGACATACACAATGGGTACAGCTAGGTGTATACATCTGTGAGATAGACGATGGGTACAGCTAGGTGTATACATCTGTGAGATACACAATGGGTACAGCTAGTGGTATACATCTGTGAGATAGACGATGGGTACAGCTAGGGGTATACATCTGTGAGATAGACGATGGGTACACCTAGGTGTATACATCTGTGAGATACACAATGGGTACAGCTAGGTCTATACATCTGTGAGATAGACGATGGGTACAGCTAGGGGTATACATCTGTGAGATACACAATGGGTACAGCTAGGTGTATACATCTGTGAGATAGACTATGGGTACAGCTAGGGGTATACATCTGTGAGATAGACGATGGGTACAGCTAGGGGTAAACATCTGTGAGATAGACGATGGGTAAAGCTAGGTGTATACCTCTGTGAGATAGACAATGGGTACAGCTAGGTGTATACATCTGTGAGATAGACGATGGGTACAGCTAGGTGTATACCTCTGTGAGATAGACAATGGGTACAGCTAGGTGTATACATCTGTGAGATAGACGATGGGTACAGCTAGGTGTATACCTCTGTGAGATAGACAATGGGTACAGCTAGGTGTATACATCTGTGAGATAGACGATGGGTATAGCTAGGGGTATACATCTGTGAGATACACAATGGGTACAGCTAGGTGTATACATCTGTGAGATAGACGATGGGTACAGCTAGGTGTATATATCTGTGAGATAGACAATGGGTACAGCTAGGTGTATACATCTGTGAGATACACAATGGGTACAGCTACGTGTATACATCTGTGAGATAGATGATGGGTACAGCTAGGGGTATACATCTGTGAGATACACAATGGGTACAGCTAGGTGTATACATCTGTGAGATAGACGATGGGTATAGCTAGGGGTATACATCTGTGACATACACAATGGGTACAGCTAGGTGTATACATCTGTGAGATAGACGATGGGTACAGCTAGGTGTATAGATCTGTGAGATACACAATGGGTACAGCTAGGGGTATACATCTGTGAGATAGACGATGGGTACAGCTAGGGGTATACATATGTGAGACACACAATGGGTACAGCTAGGGGTATACATCTGGGAGATACACAATGGGTACAGCTAGGGGTATACATCTGGGAGACACACAATGGGTACAGCTAGGTGTATACATCTGTGAGATACACAATGGGTACAGCTAGGTGTATACATCTGTAAGATAGACGATGGGTACAGCTAGGGGTATACATCTGTAAGATAGACGATGGGTACAGCTAGGTGTATACATCTGTGAGATAGACGATGGGTACAGCTAGGTGTATACATCTGTGAGATAGACGATGGGTACAGCTAGGTGTATACATCTGTGAGACAGACAATGGGTACAGCTAGGGGTATACATCTGTGAAATACAGAATGGGTACAGCTAGGTGTATACATCTGAGACAGAAAATGGGTACAGCTAGGTGTATACATCTGAGAGATAGACAATGGGTACAGCTAGGTGTATACATCTGTGAGATAGACGATGGGTACAGCTAGGGGTATACATCTGTGAGATACACAATGGGTACAGCTAGATGTATACATCTGTGAGATAGACGATGGGTACAGCTAGGGGTATACATCTGTGAGATAGACGATGGGTACAGCTGGGTGTATACATCTGTGAGACAGACAATGGGTACAGCTAGGGGTATATATCTGTGAGATAGACAATGGGTACAGCTTGGGGTATACATCTGTGAGATAGACGATGGGTACAGCTAGGGGTATACATCTGTGAGACAGACAATTGGTACAGCTAGGGGTATACATCTGTGAGACACACAATGGGTACAGCTAGGTGTATACATCTGTGAGACAGACAATGGGTACAGCTAGGGGTATACATCTGTGAGACACACAATGGGTACAGCTAGGTGTATACATCTGTGAGATAGATGATGGGTACAGCTAGGTGTATACATCTGTGAGATAGACGATGGGTACAGCTAGGGGTATACATCTGTGAGACACACAATGGGTACAGCTAGGTACCCATTGATACATCTGTGAGATAGATGATGGGTACAGCTAGGGGTGTACATCTGTGAGACACACAATGGGTACAGCTAGGTGTATACATCTGTGAGATAGAGGATGGGTACAGCTAGGTGTATACATCTGTGAGACAGACAATGGGTACAGCTAGGGGTATACATCTGTGAAATACAGAATGGGTACAGCTAGGTGTATACATCTGTGAGACAGAAAATGGGTACAGGTAGGGGTATACATCTGTGAGATAGACGATGGGTACAGCTAGGTGTATACATCTGTGAGATAGATGATGGGTACAGCTAGGGGTATACATCTGTGAGATAGACGATGGGTACAGCTAGGTGTATACATCTGTGAGATAGACGATGGGTACAGCTAGGGGTATACATCTGTGAGATAGACGATGGGTACAGCTAGGGGTATACATCTGTGAGACACACAATGGGTACAGCTAGGTACCCATTGATACATCTGTGAGATAGATGATGGGTACAGCTAGGTGTATATGGAGCGCCCCCACTGCCGCAGGGCCGAGGGGTACCCGGTACCGGGCCTCTCTGTCTCAGTTCTGGGGTTGTCACGGTGGCTAGACCCGGCCCGTGACCCTGCTAAGGGGCGTCCAATGAAGGTGGAGAGTGATGCTGTTGTGGTGTGGTGCCGGTCGCAGTAAATAACAAGGACACCAGGTTGCAGTCTCTTTACCTCTTTACTGAAGGCTCCAGGATCCTCAGTCCAGAATACGGTTAACCGGGCTGCGTGAGTCCGGCCGGTACGATGGCACCTCCAGAGTTCCCTTTGCAGGTGGAAATCTGTGCCCACCTTCTAGCGCTTGTGTGTTGTAGTCCTTCCCTGCTGTGCTTACGGGATAGTCCTCACAACTGTTGTGTCTGTTTCTGAAGTTCCCTCACAACTCGATTATGATGTTCTGTTTCGTCCCCCAGATGATATGGCTAGGACGCACCCGTATAACGGGTAGGCTCGGAGGTCTTCCGGGACCCTAGAGTCGCCCCTCTCCAGATGTTGCCCCCTGTGTCTGCTTAGGTGATTTTGGGTGAGACAGCCCGCCTAGAACTGACTGTCCGGCCGTAGGTTTGAAGTAAGGCCTGGAGCTCAATACTTCCTCGGCGTTCCGGCCACCGACTGTTTGCGCCTCAGAAGGATGTGGCCTCGATCTTACAGCACGACTCCTTCTGGTCCTATCGCCTCTTTGCTGTATTCCCGTCTTCTCACTTTTTGTCCTTTCTTAGGAATCTGTCAGGATCACATCCCTGACAGGTCCTCTCTCTAGCTCTTCCCAGTTACTTCTCCCTGTTTTCCTGTCCAAACCCCAGTTTTACCAGAGTGTAAGGAGTGGCCTACTAGATAGAACCACTCCCCCTGGTGGCCGCAGTGTGAAGTGTAGTGTGAGTGTTACCTGGTCAGGTGAACTCCTTTAGTGCAATCAGATGAAACATCACTCCCCCTGGTGGCAGAGCGACATTACTGCAACGACCAGGACTCTGGGGCGCTGCATATACATCTGTGAGACAGACAATGAGTACAGCTAGGGGTATACATCTGTGAGACACACAATGGGTACAGCTAGGTGTATACATCTGTGAGATACACAATGGGTACAGCTAGGTGTATACATCTGTGAGATACACAATGGGTACAGCTAGGTGTATACATCTGTGAGACAGAAAATGGGTACAGCTAGGGGTATACATCTGTGAGACAGAAAATGGGTACAGCTAGGTGTATACATCTGTGAGACACACAATGGGTACAGCTAGGTGTATACATCTGTGAGATAGACAATGAGTACAGCTAGGGGTATACATCTGTGAGATAGACGATGGGTATAGCTAGGGGTATACATCTGTGAGATACACAATGGGTACAGCTAGGTGTATACATCTGTGAAATAGACGATGGGTACAGCTAGGGGTATACATCTGTGAGCTACACAATGGGTACAGCTAGGTGTATACATCTGTGAGATAGACGATGGGTACAGCTAGGGGTATACATCTGTGAGATAGACGATGGGTACAGCTAGGGGTATACATCTGTGAGATAGACGATGGGTACAGCTAGGGGTATACATCTGTGAGATAGACGATGGGTACAGCTAGGGGTATACATCTGTGAGATAGACGATGGGTACAGCTAGGTGTATACATCTGTGAGATACATAATGGGTACAGCTAGGGGTATACATCTGTGAGATACACAATGGGTACAGCTAGGTGTATACATCTGTGAGACACACAATGGGTACAGCTACGTGTATACATCTGTGAGATAGTCTATGGGTACAGCTAGGGGTATACATCTGTGAGATAGACGATGGGTACAGCTAGGGGTATACATCTGTGAGATAGACGATGGGTACAGCTAGGGGTATACATCTGTGAGATAGACGATGGGTACAGCTAGGGGTATACATCTGTGAGATAGACGATGGGTACAGCTAGGGGTATACATCTGTGAGATAGACGATGGGTACAGCTAGGGGTATACATCTGTGAGATAGACGATGGGTACAGCTAGGGGTATACATCTGTGAGATAGACGATGGGTACAGCTAGAGGTATACATCTGTGAGATAGACGATGGGTACAGCTAGGTGTATACATCTGTGAGATACATAATGGGTACAGCTAGGGGTATACATCTGTGAGATACACAATGGGTACAGCTAGGTGTATACATCTGTGAGACACACAATGGGTACAGCTACGTGTATACATCTGTGAGATAGTCTATGGGTACAGCTAGGGGTATACATCTGTGAGATAGACGATGGGTACAGCTAGGGGTATACATCTGTGAGACACACAATGGGTACAGCTAGGTACCCATTGATACATCTGTGAGATAGACGATGGGTACAGCTAGGGGTATACATCTGTGAGACACACAATGGGTACAGCTAAGTGTATACATCTGTGAGACAGACAATGGGTACAGCTAGGTGTATACATCTGTGAAACACACAATGGGTACAGCTGGGTGTATATGCAGTGCCCCAGAGTCCTGGTCGTTGCAGTGATGTCGCTCTGCCACTAAGGGGAGTGATGTTACGTCTGATTGCACTAAAGGAGTTCACCTGACCAGGTATCACAGTCACACGCTACACTTCACACTCTGGCCACCAGGGGGAGCAAAGGGTTCTATGTATTAGGCCACTCTTCACAATCTGGTAAAACTGGGGGCTGGATAGGAAGTTAGGGAGAAGCTGACTGGGTTTTGCCCAGGCAACATCCTGTGAGAGAGGGAGTTCCTGGGAAGATTCAGGGGGGTCTCTGTCAGGGGTGGGATCCTGACAGTGGCCTAGCGAAAAGGACAGATCGTTACGGAGCCGCGCCTGCACCCGTTGCGGTGGCATCTTAAGGAAGGACACGAAGAGAGGTTTATTGTGGAGAAGTGAGAAATGAGATCACAGCACAAAGGAGAATAGAACCAGTAGGAGTCGTGCCCTAAGATCGTGGCAACATCCTACTGAGGCGCGAAGCCGGTGGCCGGAACGCCGAGGAAATATTGGACTCCAAGCATTACTTCAAACAGCGGCAAGACAGTTAATTATAGGTTGGCTGTCTCACCTAAATCACCTAAGCAGACAACGGAGGCAATTGTGGGAGAGGGGCGTCTCTAGGGTCCCTATAAAATAACTCCAGGCCTACCCCGTCGTGCGGGTGCGTCCTAGCCATATCATCTGGGGGACGGAGAGAGAAAGAACATCAGAAACAGACACAACAGTTGTGAGGACTATCCCATGGTGCTCAGCAGGGAGGTACTACAACACACAGGCGCTAGAAGGTAGGCACTGATTTCCACCTGCAAAGGGAACTCTGGATGTGCCTTCGGACCGGCCGGTCTCAGCCAGCCCTGTAAGCAGTGCTCTGGATTGCGGGTCCCGAAGCCTTCAGTAAAGAGGTAAAGAGACTGCAACTCTGTGTCCTCGTTATTCCTCGCTCCTTGTACCACGCACCACCATCACACCTTTCATTGGACGCCCCTTAGCAGGGTCACGGACCGGGTCTAGCCACCGTGACAACCCCAGGACTGAGACAGAGAGGCCCGGTACCGAGTACCCCGCGGCCCTGCGTCTGGGGGCGCTCCAACTTGGCGTCACGAACAGGATCTACTTAAGCCTGAAGAATCAGGTCATGTGTGCCTTGGAACTGTGTCTGAATTGTGCTTGAACCGTGATTTATTGCAAAGACTGTGTATTGCTATTTGCCGCCAAAAATTCCCACCAAAACCGCCGCCATTACCACACCACGAGAAGCGCAGAGGAAGAAGAAGGGTGTGCCATGGGAGGAGACTATCAAAGCGGCGCCAAAAGTGGTGACCGCCCCCTCCGACTACTGCTGCAAGATGATGACCTGCCCCGAAGCAGAGGAGAACCGCCCCCTAGATTGCAATGGCGGGAACCAAGACAAGAAGGAGCTCCACCTCCGAGAAATGGCAGAGCCATGTGCATGTGCAGCTGCCGATTTCGAGACAGCGAAGGTGACCAGCGAGTACCTGAACGACGACGGAGTGATCCCAGATTATCCCCACCGGCCAGAAGCGGATCCGAACCCACCGCAGCTGAAGGACCCGAACTTCTTGGAGCCGCAGGCGGGGGAGCTGAGTCAACCTATCCCAGACATGGAGCCAGCCGATGCGAAGAAATGGAAGTCGGAGCTGTGCCAGAAGGACGCCTTGGAAGAGCCGCGGTCCGAGCCGCAGCCGACTCCAGTGTTCTCATCAGTGGAACAGATTGGCATCGGTGGAACCACATCAGACGCAGGTATGGAAAGCGCCCCTGCTCTCCCGACCGATCCTGCTCCCATGACTGCTCCCCGTCCTGACAATGACCGATTCCTCTCCACTGAGCTGGTAGTGGTGACCCCTGACACTATGGAGAAGCTGGTACCTCTGTTACCAACAACTATGGGAGAACCGCTAGATGTGAGCTCGGAGGGGGTGATCTTCCAATGGGATACCCCGAGGATTGGGCCAGACGGGGCAGGAGGGCCTCAGCATTGCTGTGCTCACCTGGGAACAGTATAAACAATGCTTAATTCTCCATTGGAAAAAACGAAAAGAGACAGAACGAAGTGACCCACCAAAAGTACAAAACCCAAAGACTGCACGCGGTAAGAAGGACTTAGTAACACGGGGGACTGTGCTAGCCTTTCACCCAAAACGGGGTTGGGGCTCTATACAAGAACCGGGACTGCCGACTGAAATCTTCTTTACCAGCTACGATGTGAAGACCCCGTTCCGCAATAGATGTGACAATCAGCTACTATGTAATGGGGACCAGGTGACCTACACTCGCCATCAGAGTGCGCAGGGGTGGTGCGCTCGAGATGTCCAGCGATGCGAGCCGGCGGTAGCGCCACCTGCTGTCCAGACTACGACTAACCCTGATTTGACAAACTCTACCACTATCACTACGGTGTGCATTATCGCCGCTACTGAACTTGCAACCAAAGCTGACATTCGAATCCAGACGCCGGGTGACCTGACCGCACCTGGGAGACAAACCAATGACACCGACCCCGCATCAGCCGAGAACAAAGAACCGCAGCCCTACCGGTCAGGAGGTGTTCGCCACCAGCTGATGCAGTGTAACCTACTGTGAGAATAGACCTCGGAGCCATGAGGATGTAAATAGTTCTTTGTTTGTCTTCTGTTGTTTTGCTGCTAGTACCCGACCAGGGTTGTCCTAAAAGGGATCCCTATTGCTTTTGCTTTTTGTTTTTGCTTTTGTTCATCATTGTTTACAAAGACTGCCGAATCATGGACGGTGAATGGTTCACAAACTGTGTTGTAAATAGTTCGCACCTTCTTAAAGGTGCCCACTACCGGTTTTACAAAAAGGAGAACTTTTTGAAGAGACTGTTCTTGAATACAGCGCAGAAGTTCTTGCCTTAAACGGATTTGCAGATAGAGTGTCTGCACTACTTCAAAGAGACTTGGTCCACTCTTAAAGGGAATGTTCATGTGTTGCACTTAAGTATAATGTTACTTTAAGAATGTTGAATAGTAGTGGATAGTGTGTAGTTATTTAAGAAATAATAGAAAATGTTCGATGATGTTACTAGAGATTAAGGACAGGAAAGAGTTGAAAGCCGAGTTTCAGTGAAGTGAACCCGTAGGGGTTAGTAAGTCCTCCTGGAAACCATAGAGAGATGACTGATTGATCTTATACTGTGAATAAAAATTGAGCTTATAGAAGAAAAGAGGCAGTAGGCCTGGACGAGTAGCCAGGCGGTCCCGCATGTTCAAAGTCAGAGAAATAAAGACAAAGTTAATTTATATTTTAGAGTTTTATAGTAAGCCTTTAGTGGGTTCAGCTTATACGCCCTTAAAGGAAAAGTTAAATTATTGTTCAAAATTTGCACTTAGTAGATAGAATACCCGGCTGGGTAATGATGGTTATTTATAGTCAAGTTAGTCATAAGTGTTATTTATAACCTTGAGAAAAATGTAAATATGTTTCCGTTTGTAACGTTCAAGTGCCCTCACCTCCCATAAAGGGAAGTACTGTTAAATTTACTTGTTCAGTGCATTTCAAAATTTTGTATGTCTTTTGCTAACATGTATTGTTGTTCTTCTTCCCAGTCCGGGAGTACTGGATTTAACCGGGGGGAGTGCAGCGCCCCAGAGTCCTGGTCGTTGCAGTGATGTCGCTCTGCCACTAAGGGGAGTGATGTTACGTCTGATTGCACTAAAGGAGTTCACCTGACCAGGTATCACAGTCACAAATTACACTTCACACTCTGGCCACCAGGGGGAGCAAAGGGTTCTATGTATTAGGCCACGCCTCACAATCTGATAAAACTGGGGGCTGGATAGGAAGTTAGGGAGAAGCTGACTGGGTTTTGCCCAGGCAACATCCTGTGAGAGAGGGAGTTCCTGGGAAGATTCAGGGGGGGTCTCTGTCAGGGGTGGGATCCTGACAGTGGCCTAGCGAAAAGGACAGATCGTTACGGAGCCGCGCCTGCACCTGTTGCGGTGGCATCTTAAGGAAGGACACGAAGTGAGGTTTATTGTGGAGAAGTGAGAAACGATATCACAGCACAAAGGAGAATAGAACCAGTAGGAGTCGTGCCCTAAGATCGTGACAACATCCTACTGAGGTGCGTAGCCGGTGGCCGGAACGCCGAGGAAGTATTGGGCTCCAAGCATTACTTCAAACAGCGGCAGGACAGTTAATTATAGGTTGGCTGTCTCACCTAAATCACCTAAGCAGACAACGGAGGCAATTGTGGGAGAGGGGCGTCTCTAGGGTCCCTATAAAATAACTCCAGGCCTACCCCGTCGTACGGGTGCGTCCTAGCCATATCATCTGGGGGACGGACAGAGAAAGAACATCAGAAACTGACACAACAGTTGTGAGGACTATCCCGTGGTGCTCAGCAGGGAGGTACTACAACACACAGGCGCTAGAAGGTAGGCACTGATTTCCACCTGCAAAGGGAACTCTGGATGTGCCTTCGGACCGGCCGGTCTCAGCCAGCCCTGTAAGCAGTGCTCTGGATTGTGGGTCCCGAAGCCTTCAGTAAAGAGGTAAAGAGACTGCAACTCTGTGTCCTCGTTATTCCTCGCTCCTTGTACCACGCACCACCATCACACCTTTCATTGGACGCCCCTTAGCAGGGTCACGGACCGGGTCTAGCCACCGTGACAACCCCAGGACTGAGACAGAGAGGCCCGGTACCGAGTACCCCGCGGCCCTGCGTCTGGGGGCGCTCCATATACATCTGTGAGATAGACGATGGGTACAGCTAGGTGTATACATCTGTGAGACAGACAATGGGTACAGCTAGGGGTATACATCTGTGAGATAGACGATGGGTACAGCTAGGGGTATACATCTGTGAGACACACAATGGGAAAAGCTAGGTGTATACATCTGTGAGATAGACGATGGGTACAGCTAGGTGTATACATCTGTGAGACAGAAAATGGGTACAGCTAGGTGTATACATCTGTGAGACAGAAAATGGGTACAGCTAGGGGTATACATCTGTGAGATAGACGATAGGTACAGCTAGGTGTATAGAAACACATGCATGCAGCCATGCACAGTAACCAGATACAGTGATAGATAATTATTACTGTGTTAAGGTATGTTTGGGGAGCTAGGTTTGTTATAGATGGATATGTGATAAATAGATATGAGATAGATAGGTAGATAGATAGATGATAAATAGATATGGGATAGATAGATAGATAGATAGATAGATAGATAGATAGATAGATAGATAGATAGATAGATAGATAGATAATAGATATGGGATAGATAGATAGATAGATAGATAGATAGATAGATAGATAGATAGATAGATAGATAGATAGATAGATAGATACAACGAAAAAAGGGAACAGCACAAAAATACTTATCTTCGGGTGCAAGGCCCCCAGATAACTAGTCCACCGATTATCCAAGTTTATAAAATTTCAAAGAAAGAGGCAGCACTCCATTTTTCCAATGTAAAAACGTGCAGGGTTTAATTTACCCACATATTCAGGCAACGTTTCAGCTCCCAATGAGCTTTTCTCAAGGCTTGAGAAAAGCTCATTGGGAGCTGAAACGTTGCCTGAATATGTGGGTAAATTAAACCCTGCACGTTTTTACATTGGAAAAATGGAGTGCTGCCTCTTTCTTTGAAATTTTAGATAGATAGCTATGGGATAGATAAATAGATAGATAGATATGGGATAGATAGATAGATAGATAGATAGATAGATAGATAGATAGATAGATAAATAAATAGATAGATATATATGGGATAGATAGATAGATAGATAGATAGATAGATAGATAGATAGATAGATAGATAGATAGATAGATAGATAGATAGATGGGCTAGATACTGTAAATATTTACAAATAAATACATAACATAGATATTATATAGCAATACAGAATAGCATTTCAAACAGATATGTTATAATCAGATGTATTGCTAGACAATTATTACCAATATTTGGACAGATAGATAATTATCTTTCTCTCTTATAATAGATGGAATAATATATATACAAATAGATATATAACATAGATATTTTATAGCGATAGAGAACTGGATACAATGATAAATAATTATTATTATACAAATACACATTTGGATAGATAGATAATATTTACAAATAGAAACATAGCAAATAATTATTTTATTTCTATAGCGCCAACATACTCCACAGCACTTTACAGTTTGCGCGGGACATGTACAGACAATAAAGACAATACAAAGTAACACATAAATTGTTACAGGAGGAATGAGGGCCCTGCTCACAAGCTTATGATCTATAAGGAAATATGGTGGACACAATAAATAAAAACTGCTTGTCTTGTATGGTCCAGCCATCATTATAATAAATAAGGGTTTTCAAATACGCTGCATGATCCGGTCATCAGCCAGGATATGTCTGAGAGCAGTGACTGTGTGCTATCGGGTGCATGGAGGATGAGGAGACAGATGAATAGGAGGGAATAGATTATGATTAACATTTAGAAGGAAGGAACAGGGGAGAGTAAAGGTACCGTTACACTAAACGACTTACCAACGATCACGACCAGCGATACGACCTGGCCGTGATCGTTGGTAAGTCGTTGTGTGGTCGCTGGGGAGCTGTCACACAGACCGCTCTCTCCAGCGACCAACGATCAGGGGAACGACTTCGGCATCGTTGAAACTGTCTTCAACGATGCTGAAGTCCCCCTGCAGCACCTGGGTAACCAGGGTAAACATCGGGTTACTAAGTGCAGGGCCGCGCTTAGTAACCCGATATTTACCCTGGTTACCATTGTAAAAGTTAAAAAAAAAAAACAGTACATACTCACATTCTGATGTCTGTCACGTCCCCCGGCGTCCACAGGGTTAAAACTGCTTTCGGCAGGAGCGCTGGTAATGCACGCACTGCTGCCAAGAGCTTCCCTGCACTGAATGTGTCAGCGCCGGCCGTAAAGCAGAGCACAGCGGTGACGTCACCGCTGTGCTCTGCTTTACGGCCGGCGCTGACACAGTCAACCCTGTGGACGCCGGGGGACGTGACAGACATCAGAATGTGAGTATGTAGTGTTTTTTTTTTAACTTTTACAATGGTAACCAGGGTGAATATCGGGTTACTAAGCGCGGCCCTGCACTTAGTAACCCGATATTTACCCTGGTTACAAGTGAACACATCGCTGGATCGGCATCACACACGCCGATCCAGCCATGACAGCGGGTGTTTAGCAACCATAAAAAGGTCCTGATCATTCCCATCGACCAACGATCTCCCAGCAGGGGCCTGATCGTTGGTCGCTTTCACACATAACGAGATCGTTAGTGGGATCGTTGCTTACGTTACCAAAAGCGTGACATTGCAACGATATCGTTAACGATATCGTTATGTGTGACTCAGCCTTTAGGTTAGTGAAGTGAGGTGATAGGCTTGGTGAAAGATATGTGTTTTTAAAGCACACTTAATTATTGATTGGATTGTCTGGGGTAGTGCATTCCAGAGAACTGGCGCAGCACGCGAGAAGTCTTGGAGACGGATGTGGGAGGTTCGGATTATGAAGGATGTTAGTCTTAAATCAGTGGCAGAACAGGTTATGGTGACAGACAGAGATGAGTGAGGAGATTTATTATGGGGCAGGACTGTGGTGGGCTTTGTGGGTGACAGCGATAAGAGTATATGGTACTCTGTAGTGAATGGGTAACCAGTGCAATAACCGGCACAAGGTAGATATTATATAGTGTTACACATTTGATATTCAAACAGATAATAACCAGGAATATTGTAAAATAATTTAGAGGTGGGCATACCATTGGTGCAAGCTGTGCCCCAGAAATTAAAAGGGTCCACTTCTGCCTCCAAAGCTGCATGCAGCATCTGTCACCAACACAAAGGCATTATGATGGACTGTTGGACTACAAAGGCTTATATACTGTTCTTGTACAGGGTCTCTGCTGTGCTTTTTTCTTGAGACAATTATTACTGTTTTATTAAGAATGAAAGAAAGAAAGAAAGAAAGAAAGAAAGAAAGAGAGAACTAAAGAAAGAAAGAACTATTTTCCACATATCCACATATACTGTAGCTTGCTGTGGGACCTTTCTCATCACTTGTGGTGCTGGACCTGATCCGGATGGCACAGATCCGATATCTATGCATCTATGGACACTAAGCCATCGACAGATACTCAAGAAAAATGCTGCTGTGATTCAGAGTTCGTGTTACTTGTTTTTCATTAGTTTATTACGAATCGTAGTACCATTTTGTGCTTTTGCTAGAAATGAAGCTTTGTACCAAGAAACCAACCTTTCTAGGGCTGATAAGATAACAATATCTTGTGTAAAGTGCTTACATATACTGATACATGGATGACTGTAATAGGGAAATACCCGCTACTTTTTATCTATTTCTATGAAAGCTAACAATTGATTTACATTTTTTCTGCTAAACACCCTAAAGAGAAGGTCTTGGTTTGCGTGCTATGTGTATATAAATAGAAATGGCGCAAGACTTCCTCCTCCCACACTGCCACTGATTCATGTCCGTGATGCTAAGCTTCCAAGCTGAGGCCACTAGACGGGTTCTTGAGAGTGACACGCATACTCTGAAAATAGGGTTAACTGCAATAAGTGTGAACACACATCCTCAATGCTGATAAGTGCTTGTGGCGGGCGTGCTCCCCAACAGGAGTATTGCTTTATTACGTACTTACTGGTAGGGCGATAAATGTTAGATTGGGGGCATTGCTGTATGCCTCACTTATTATTAAAATGTCATCAAGGAGCAGTTTGAATGGATCACAGGGGCGCTGACTTTCCACTTGTAAGTTATGGGGAGGTATAGAAAAAAACACTTCTCTACTGAAAACCTCCTTTCCAACTTCTCGTCACCAAGGTGACACCCTACTAATTTACCACCTACCCACTAGGTAAGTAATAAATGATTGTGGAAGGAATATTCCTTTTCAGAATAAGGGGAGATAGCTCCAGGAGATTTCATGCAAGTGTACATTTAAAAGTGCAGGAGGGTATTATGGCAAAAGAAAAATGGAGACTTCATAATAATAATAATAATAATAATTTTTATTTATATAGCGCCAACATATTCCGCAGCGCTTTACGAATTATAGGGGGGACTTGTACAGACAATAGACATTACAGCATAACAGAAATCACAGTTCAAAACAGATACCAGGAGGAATGAGGGCCCTGCTCGCAAGCTTACAATCTATGAGGAAAAGGGGAGACATGAGAGGTGGATGGTATCAGCAAAATACAATATTGTTTAAAACTGTCATTTTATGAAGTGTATCTGTACTTAAAGGGATTGTTCCCTTTCAACTAATCTTCATACCCACATGTAGTTACGGCATTTAAAAAAAAACCAAACAAACAAGCTGTGATCAATGTCCCGAGGTCCATCAGAGAGTCTCCACCGCTGCTCCTGGTGTCTAGCATTGGCTCCAAATCTGACGTCACATTGACAGCACAGCAGCAAATCAGTGAGCTCAGTGGCTCTAAATGAGGCGTTCTGTCTTTATTGGCAAGGCCACTGAGCTCACTGAGTGACTGTCATGTTATCGATGTGACGTCAGACCAGCAGCCAATGGCAGACACGGCCAGCGCCTGCCTGCAGAGGGTTATTTTTTAGTATGTATGTATAATATTCATTATGTAAATTAGGGGGCAGGTCAGTGAGGGATCAGTGACCAGTCAGCAGTCTACATTATGAATACCTAATCAGAGCACCACATGAAGACCCCTCCACAGGCCGCTCTGGAGCACAAGCATATCATTAACTCAAAACTGAAACTAAAGATTAAACAACAACCACAAGAAGGATTTCATCACCCAAGGTATCATTTTAGTCAGTATAATGGTGCCAAGCTGACACTGTGTGTAGGTTACTGTGCACAATCCTGCTGACAGGTTCCCTTTAAAGGGGTTGTCCACTTTTTACAAATATTTGCAGATCCGGCATTTCCTAACTGAAAGGAAAAAACAGATGCCTGCACCGCCATCTAAACTATACTCTGTGCTGATGACCCCGACATCACAGATTAGGGCCCTGTCCACAAGCTGCGACTGTATGTTGGAGAATACCCTGCCCTCTCTAACTACATACCTGCAAAAGTGGGAAAAAGACCTAAACTGCACATTCACACCGGATCAGTGGAGGGCATCCTTCTTAATTATTGGAAGCCAATCTAAATGTACTAACCACATAGAAAACGCCAGGAAATTGTTATATCGGTGGTATTTCACTCCCAATAGATTGTCTAGGATGTTCCGCAGTTCCCCAGGCACGTGCTGGAGGTGTGGAGACTCCAGTGCAGACATGCCACATATATGGTGGAGTTGTGACAGAATTAGACGTCTGTGGGAAGTCATCTGATGTTCCAGATTTGTGGTATATCGGTGACTCTCAGCGCACAGCAGGCGTTACTCGCTATTGATTTGGACTCTTTTCCCTATGAGTTCCGTACAGTGATTGAACATATTATTGTAGCAACAAGAATCAAAATTGCTAGTTACAGGAAAAACTCCAAATGCCCCTCACTGTCCGAGATCGTGTCACTGATCAACGAGAATTGCCTATCGGAAAAAATAATCGCTACATCTAATAATAATATTGCTCAATTTCATAAAAAATGGAACAATTGGTTATCTTTCCGCTTAAATACCGTTCCTAATTAACTTTGCAGATTCGCACATAGAGAATGTGATTGGATAGTTATTGTAATGTCACCATATCCCCTACCCTCTTCCATTCCCTAACCCCAATAACATTGTGTTAATTGTTAAGAATTTACTGTCAATAAGATGTAATGCTTGACACAAGTTGTAAATAAATAAAAAATTATGTTTTTTTTAAAAAAAGGGGGTTGTCCACTACTGGAAAACCATAGCATAATCAATTTAGGGTTCTGTAGAAAATAACAACATTATGTACGCATCTCTGGCAGTGGCAGTATTCCGTACTGCTATTCCCAGTAGATGAAATTACTTTCTTATGGCATGTGATTGCTGCAGCCAATCAGCAGCTACTGACCGGCTGCAACCTATATCCGCTCAGGCGTAATGTGGATGAGCTGCAGTTCCCTCATTAGCTAATTATTTACAGAAGATGGCATAAACATCTAAGAACAAGTTCAGCAGAAGGCTTCTAATTCATTGGTACAGAGCATGCGAAATCCCAAGGTTCCTCAAAGTCTAAGTCAATGGAGCACCAGGGCTAAATGTGTCTCAAACTACACTTTAAGAATTATTATTATTTATTTATATAGCACCATTAATTCCATGGTGCTGTACATGAGAAGGGGTTACATCAAAATACAAATATCACTTACAGTAATCAAAACTAACAATGACAGACTGATACAGAGGGAAGAGGACCCTGCCCTGGCGGGCTTACATTCTACAGGATTATGGGGAAGAAGACAGTAGGTCGGGGGTTGCAGTAGCTCCGATGGTGTTGAGGTGGCCGTGTGGTCATTACAGGCTGTAAGCTTCTTTGAAGAAGTGGGTTTTCAGGTTTCTTTTGCAGGATCCAAATGTGGTGGATAACCGGACGTGTTGGGGCACAGAATTTCAGAGGATGCGGGATACTCGGGAGAAGTCTTGGAGGCGATTGGGTGAGGAGCGAATAAGCATGGAGGAGAGAAGTAGGTCTTGGGAGGACCGGAGATTACATGAGGGTAGATATTGAGAGACTAGTTTGGAAACATATGGAGGAGAAAGGTTATGGATGGCTTTGTAGGTAAGCGTTAGTAGTTTAAACTGGATACACTGGGAAATTGGGAGCCAGTGAAGGGATTTGCAAAGAGGGGAAGCAGGAGTGTAGCGAGGAGAGAGATTAATTAGTCAGGCAGCAGAGTTAAGGATGGACTGGAGGCTGTGCGAGAGTGTTAGAAGGTAGGCCACAGAGGAAGATGTTGCAGTAGTCAAGGTGGGAGATGATTAGGGCATGCACAAGCATTTTGGTAGGGTGAGGGTTGAGGAAAGGATGGATTCTGGAAATATTTTTGAGCTGGAGGCGACAGGAGGTGGCGAGAGCTTGTATGTGCGGTTTGAAGGACAGAGCAGAGTCAAGAGTTACTCCGAGGCAGCGGATTTTGGGGATATGGGAAAGTGCGATTTAATTTATTTTGATAGATCAGGTAGGGAAGATATGCGAGATGGAGGAAAGATAATTAGTTCAGATTTGTCCACATTGAGCTTGAGGAAGCGAGAGGAGAAGAAGGAGGATATGGCTGATAGACACTCTGGGATTCTGGAGAGACGAGAGGTGACATCTGGGCCAGAGAGGTAGATCTGAGTGTCATCAGCATATAGATGGTAGTGGAAGCCATAGGATCTTATGAGTTGTCCCAGACGGAGTGTAAAGATTGAGGAGAGTAAGGGACCAAGGACAGAGCCTTGAGGGACACCAACAGAGAGGGGGTGAGATGAATAGGTAGTATGGGAGTAGGAAACGCTAAATGTGCAGTTGGTAACGTATGAGGAGATCCAAGATAGGACAAAGTCTTTGACACCAAAGGAAGAGAGGATTTGTAGTAGGAGGCAGTGGTCAACTGTGTTGAAGGCAGAGGACAGGTCTAGAAGGAGGAGTATAGAGAATTGTCTGTTAGCTTTGGCTGTAAGTAAGTCGTTAGTAATTTTGGTCAGGGCAGTCTCAGTGGAATGGTGGGGACGGAAGCCAGATTGTAGGATGTCGAAGAGAGAGTTAAATGCAAAGTGAGAGGAAAGTTCAGCATGGACGTGCTGCTCAAAGAGTTTGGAAACAAATGGGAGCAAAGATATGGGGAAATAGCTGGACATAGCGCTTGGGTCAAGGGATGGCTTTTTGAGGATAGGTGTGATTGTGGCATGTTTGAAAGCAGTGGGGAAGGTACCAGAAGTTAGTGATAGGTTGAAGAGATGGGTTAGGGAGAATCTCAGAGGAGCATGGTGACCCATCCGATCTGAGATTACCTTGACGTTTGGTGGATGGGCTCACATTTTTTGGCCAAATCTTGTGCTATGCATCTCATGTGTTTTTTCATAGATTTCACAAGCCATTATGCTATTCATATTTCATATATCGCACATTTCCTTGCTTTAGTACAGTTGAGTGCAGCCATCGATCTATTTGCTATGTTAGTCTTTTTTGGTTATGCACCTGTTCAGACTAGATTGCTGTTCAGTCAGTTTACCTATATTTACTATGTACTATTTTTTCTGACTTGAACGCCCCGCCCTTCACCATGCTGTGATTTTAATTACATCCAAACACAGTTGGTTCCGACCTTCCTATAAATGCAGGCTTTACCATGTTATTAGCCATAGGTACAGTAAGTGTTCACACTAGGCAGTCAGGTCAGGGACCCATCCGATCTGAGATTACCTTGACGTTTGGTGGATGGGCTCACATTTTTTGGCCAATTCTTGTGCTAAGCATCTCATGTGTTTTTTCATAGATTTCACAAGCCATTATGCTATTCACATTTCATATATTGCACATTTCCTTGCTTTACATAAATAGAGAACAAAATACTGAACCGCACATCCACGTCACCTAGAGCTGACCACAGTCCATGAGTGGTGTGAAAGGAGAGCCTGACATCCAGGTGGAGGTGCTCGCATGAAAAATAACAATGCAGCAAATAAAAATAGAAAAAATGCGGCAGCACTAACCAACCTCAGTGTGGTCTAAGTCCTTTATTCAGACATGTGAAACATCACCAATTTTCTTCACGGCACGGGGTAGTGTGAGAAAGGAGGAGGTGAGCAGGGATCGACGACGGACATTTCACGCCAACGGCAGCGCTTCCACGGGTCACACCCGTGGGACCCGTGGAAGCGCTGCCGTTGGCGCGAAACGGCCGTCGTCGATCCCTGCTCACCTCCTCCTTCCTCACACTACCCCGTGCCGTGAAGAAAATTGGTGATGTTTCACATGTCTGAATAAAGGACTTAGACCACACTGAGGTTGGTTAGTGCTGCCGCATTTTTTCTATTTTTATTTCCTTGCTTTAGTACAGTTGAGTGCAGCCATTGATCTATTTGCCTTGTTCCAGCGTCGGCGCCGCTCAGTCGTCCGCGCGTTCTCTGCAGTGACTGTTCAGGTCAGAGGGCGCGATGACGTATTAGTGTGCACGCTGCCCTCTGCCTGAAGTCAGTGCGGAGAGACGGGACGCTGAGGAGCAGCGATGAGAGGTGAGTATGTCATTATTTTATTTTATTGCAGCAGCATTACATGTGGCACATTGTTATATGGAGCATTTATGGGGCCATAATGAACTGTATTGAGCATTATAAGTGGCACATTGTTATATGGAGCATCTATGAGGCCATAATGAACTGTATGGAGCATTATATGGGGCATATTTGTATATGGAGCATCTTATGCGGCCATAATGAACTGTATGGAGCATTATATGTGGCACTTTGTTATATGGAGCCATAATGAACTGTATGGAGCATTATATGGGGCACATTGTTATATGGAGCATCTATGGGGCCATAATGAACTGCATGGAGCATTACGTGTGGCACATTTGTATATGGAGCATCTTATGGGGCCATAATGAACTGCATGGAGCATTATATGGGGCACATTTGTACATGGAGCATCTTATGGGGCCATCATGAACTGTATGGAGCATCTTATGGGGCCATCATGAACTGTATGGAGCATTATATGGGGCTCCTGATTCAATATGGATATTCAAAAACACGTAACATACTGATGTCTCAATTAATTTTACTTTTATCGGTATCTATTTTTATTTTTGAAATTTACCAGTAGCTGCTGCATTTCCCACCCTAGGTTTATACTCGAGTCATTGAGTTTTCCCAGTTTTTTGTGGCAAAATTAGGGGGGTCGGCTTATACTCGGGTCGGCTTATACTCGAGTATATACGGTAGATTGAATTAGTGTATGAAGTTTTATTGTCTCAATATCCCTGTAAGATCAGAGGCCTGGTGCCCTCACAGTCTCTGGTGCAGATTCTTCAGATATTGTAGTGAGTCATAAATCCTCCTCACAGATTTAGTCTTGTGTGGATGGAATCAAAGACTCTAACAAGTTTGCATTCCCAGATATTTCAATGTTTTTGTAATTTGAAGTTGCCTTTTAATATGACAACTTTCATATTGTTTTTGTTGTGTCCTGGACCACAGAAATGTTTGGCCAACGGTAAATGTTTTTTTTTGTTGTCTGTAATCGTGTGGGGATGAGATCTCATTCTTGCACTCAGTTTCTGTCCTGTTTCTCCAAAAGTAGAGACCCCCTGTAGGACATATAGTGCACAGAATTACGGTAAGTACACCACATTGGAAGAGTGTATCCGAGGGCATTGAACATTGGATCATGAATGATGTTATTACATTAGGAGATTGCCTGTAGCCAGGGCTGGCATTAGACTAAATAGTACCCTGTGAAAAATTGCTATTGGTGCCCCCCACTCCATTATTTTTTTAATCAGTTTGCCCAGGACACCTGCATGTCTTTTATACCCTAAGAAATGTATTGAAGATCTCTTCAGACATAAGCAACTATTCATTACTATTACTCGTTCAACCTCATCTCAATTGCTATATTCCCTCATATAAAATAAAACCCTCCTGTACTCACCCCTGTTACGGCTGCGACCGTAAACGCAGCCGAGCCGATGCCCCCACGTCGCCAAACCATGACGACGTGGGCGAGCGTCCCAAATGGGAACGCGATGTGGACCCACTGGACCACAAAGAGTAACCTGGACCTACCCAGACTAGGGAAGGGCAGCGAGCAGGGTCTGTGGCAGCTGAGCATGTGAACAAGATGGCAATATGCAGAACTAGATTACACCGCACAACTTCAGGTATGAAGAAACAAAGTTTACTTAAATGATAACACTGTACATAACAAAACATAATGATGTCAGGATCCTGATTCCACACATCAGAGTAGGGTACACATCTCAAGATAATAGACGAAGGCAGGAGGACATCACGGGTTGATGAAGTCCAGGGTTATCTGGCACGGGCATGCTAGGACAGCCTCTCTCTCAGGCCTCAGGCGCTGCACAGGCTCAGCAGGAGAACATCAGACACCGACCTCGGACGGACTTCTGACGATGGCAAGGGCCATCACGGGTTGATGCAGTCCAGGGTCATCTGGCATGGGCTTACTAGGATGGCCTCTCTCTCAGGCCTCAGGCGCAGCACAGGCTCAGCAGGAGAACATCAGACACTGACCTTGGACAGACGTCACACGATGGCAGGGGTCATCACGGGTTGATGCAGTCCAGGGTCATCTGGCATGGGCTTACTAGGATGGCCTCTCTCAGGCCTAAGGTGTAGCACAGGCTCAGCAGGAGAACATCAGACACTGACCCAGGACAGACGTCATCACAGGGTGGACCCCGGGGAACCGGTGGAACATCGGGTCACAGGCAAGACATCAGGACATCAGATACAGGCTGGACATCAGGACATCGGACACAGACTGGACATCAGGACATCGGACACAGGCTGGACATCAGGATACAGGCTGGACATCAGGACACAGGCTGGACATCAGGATAGACATCCAGGACACTGGCATGGCAGCCCAGGTCATCGGCTTGGACACTGGCATGGCAGCCCAGGGCATCAGGACATCGGACACAGGAGGGACATCAGGACACAGGAAGGGCATCAGGACATCAGGAATACCGGATAGACATCTGGGACACTGGCGAGGCAGCCTAGGTCATCGGCTGAAACTCAAATGGCACAGGATCAGGTAGCGGTGGTCATCAGGCTCCTAGCTACGGCCGTCAGGCTCCAGGCATCAGACCTAGGAAGGAACTCAAGCGTGATGGTGCAAGCACCGCCGGACTGGACCTGGGCCAGACGAGGTTAGCACCGCATAACAGGCTGAGCACAGCATAGCAAGGGCTCAGCATAAACACCAGACTCCATCTTTAAAAGATCAGCCCAGGAAGTTCAGTCACTGGGTACGGGGTGTCAGACACAAAAGGACTTCAGGAACATAACAGAGGAGACCGTTCAGACAGGGTCAGGTACTGGATATGCAGCCTCCAGGATAGGCGGATCTGGGTACTCTGCCCCCAGAACAGGCGGAAGACAGGTATCAGCTCTCCAGAACATACTGCAGACAGAACGGGAGCTGGATACCTAACTCACAAGGCAAGACACAGAAACACAACGCAACGCTCAGGCAACGCCCAACAGGAAAGAGGGAGTTTATATAGGAGCTGCCCCTCAGCAATAGGCTGAGGAAGCAATACAGGTGCTCACTCAAACCCTAATAAAAGCAGGGAAGATGTGGCCGCGCACACCCTAAGCACAAACAGAAACCATTACAGCACATACAGTACAGAAACTGTGGCTTAGGGCACATGGCAGTGACTGCTAGCCTGAACACACCTGGAAAGTCGTGCACCAGCTGCAGAGGACCTTGCATGCCGCGGATAGCTTCCACAGCGGCAGCCAGGGACCGCACATGCGAGTGGTTATGCAGCAGAGCAAAGACATCACAGCACATGTACAGCTACGCAGCAGCACAGGGAGCTGAGCCGCATCCATACAGGTAACAGACTACAGTATCCCTGCAAGTTTAGGGGGAGAGGAGCAAGGGTTAAAGCAGAGACATGCAAAAGTAACGCTGAAGAAACAAGGTATAAACCCAGCGGCATTACAACCCCTAGTGCTTGCGCTGTTCCAACAGTGACTGGCGCTCCCAGGGCTCATGTGACGTTGTTATGCTACGTGAGCCGTGCAACCAATTGGGGGCTGCTTTCCTATCACCTCCTTGGGATGAAACTGAAATTCAGGAGAAGTCAGAGAGCAGGAGTAGCTCTCACTTCTTCCAGATGTCGGTTTTGTCTGAATGAAGTGATAGGGAAGCGGACGCTGATTGGCTGCAGGATTCACATGGCATAACAACATCACATGAGCCACGGGAGAGACAGAGGAAAGTATAGGTGTTATTTCACAAGGGGGAATGGAATATACAGTAGTAATTGAGAAGGGGTTGTCCGAGAAGTGGACAACTCCTTTAATGAAAGCTCTGCAGTACAATGTGCCTAATTCATTAAAGGGTTGCTCCACTACTTTCACATTGATGATATCAGATTGGTGGGCTTCTGACACCTGGCACTCCCCAGCGATCAGCTGTTCTCAGTGCCAATGGCAGCTGGATGTTCACAGTTAAGGAGGAGAGCATCACAGCTCCATCACCTGTGTAGTGAGCATGGCCGAGTACTGAAATTCACTCCTATTCATTCTAAATGGTGTACCAGGCAGCAGTCACTACTCAGTTGATGGCGCTATGCTGCTCTGCAACTGCCAACATTCAGCTGCCGGCAGTGAGAACAACTGATTGGGCAGCACGGTGTCTCAGTGGTTAGCATTGGAGTCCTGGGTTCAAATTCCACCAAGGACAACATCTGCAAGGAGTTTTCATGTTCTCCCCGTGTTTGCGTGGGTTTCCTCCTGGTACTCCGGTTTATTACCACACTCCAAACACATACTGATAGGGAATTAGATTGTGAGCCCCATTGGGGACAGTGATGATAATATGTGCAAAACTGTAAAGCGCTGCGGAATATGTTAGCGCTAAATAAAATTAAAGATTATTATTATTGGTGGGGTGCCAGGTGTCTGAACCCCACTGATCTGATAACAGTAAAAGTAGTGGAGCAACCCCTTAAGAAACATCTTCATCTTAGTGGCTATTGATCATCTTGCACCTGCTGTACTGCTCCACCAAAATGTTACTTTGGCCAGTGGCTGGGATATATTTTTAGTGCAACTAATGCCACATTAGTGGCATAAAGTATGATGAACCTGCCAGGTGGGCTTCGCCACTCCCCACACTGTAAACATACCACTCACACACTGACTGTATAATGCGTACAGCCCTGACACACTGTCTATATACCGCACACTGACCGTATACCGCACACTGCACGCACACACTAGATGTACTGTATACTGCACACAGCCCTCACACACTGGACATACTGTATACTGCACACAGACCTCACACACTGGACATACTGTATACTGCGCACAGCCCTCACACACTGGACATACTGTATACTGCACGCTGCCCTCACACACTGGACATACTGAATACTGCACGCAGCCCTCACACACTGGACATACAGAAAGGCCGTACTGGGCCCCTGGCAATTAGGGGAGGCCGCCATGACAGGGGAACGTGCGACGTAAGTGAGCTTCTTAGGACTGCTGGGGGTGACAAGGTTAAAGGATCTGAGGGGAGGGGAAGAGTTTTTTGAATTTGAAAATGGAGGAGGGGTTATGGTCAGGGGGGGGGGGGACCTTATAAAAAGGGGCGGCCACGTGAGTGGGGCAACCATTTTGGGTACTCACCGGCCACAGACGAAAGCTCCAGAGTACTCACCACGATGGATGTGGAGGCCTTACTGCAGCAGTTGAGGGACGCAGCGAGCACTCAGGGCGCTGATTGGCTGCAGGCTTCGGTTTCCAGCCTGCTCCAGGGGACGGTAGCCGGAGCCTCCATCGCTCCTCCAGCAGGACGCCGGCCGCGGAGGTCCCGTCCTCCGGCGCGCTTAAGCCCTAAGGCTACCCCCCGGGTCCGGCGCCGCGTTAGGAGCCCCTCCAGGGACCCTCCAGCCAGGGCCGGCGGGCGCACTCCCCCTGCCCCGCGCCCACAGGCTGGGAGGAATCCTTCCTCCAGGCGGGACCCACAACAGGGGCCGGGTTCCTCCCCCCCCGCAGCACAGAGGCGTCGGGATTCAGGACCGGGAGCGGCAGGTGCGAGCAGCCCGGCTGGCCCTGCTCGGCGTGGAGGAGCGCGAGGAGCCAGGGGACGGGCCCCCATGCGGAGGAGATCCAGCGGCCGGCAATCGGTCGGCTTGTCTTCAGGTGCGCAGAGGAGAGTGGCGCAGGACGGACACCAGGGACCGGACACAGCGGCAGCGGCAGCGGCTCCGGTGAGAGGCGGGCAGCAGCCGGCTGCCTCTGTCAGCGGTGCTCCAGCATCGTTACACGGCCGGAGTCTCAGGCAAGATGGCGCCGCAGCAGGGAGCTCGGCGTCACGTGACCAGGATCTTCACCAAGATGGCGCCGCATCCTGGAGCTCTGCATCTATAATCCAGGACTCAGGACCTCCCCAAGATGGCGGCGCCCTGTGGACAGCGGCGGCAGCTCCGAGGGGCCCTGCCACTATCGCCGGTTTGCCTGCTTATGGCGGTGGGCAGCTGGTGAGGCAGGTTGACCCGGGAGCTGCGGAGCCAGCGGTATCCAGACCCAGCATGGAGCCAGCACTCATTCATCAGGATCCAGGATCTGCGGCTGCTGGGTTCACAGCACCCAGGCAGCCAGGTGAGAGCCAGCAATTTTCTTTATTTAACCCCTGCTTAGCTCCTAATGAGGTTAGGGACCGGGAGGCATTTATGGGGGGGGGCTAGTGGGGGGATGAATTTAATTTTACATGGCCTTAGAGATTTGGCTAGAATTTGGTACGGGGGTCCTATTGGGGTGGGGTCACCTACAGCGGCTTGGCTAGGGAGCGCAGAAAGGGCGACGGGTGTGGGTCTGCTATCGGACACTGAAGCGCTTTCACAGGGTGGAGACCGGGGTACGACAGGCTCAGCTGCGTCGGGGGGAGGCAGCAATGATGCGGAAAGGGGGTCTGGGTCAGCTGATTTGGGAAGCGGGGCTCAGAGCGCAGGGGCTAGCAAAGAGAAGGAAAACGAGGAGGCAGTGCGTTTGGACGATTCAGCAAGGAGCGAGGTATACGTGTGCTTTGAGGGGCCTCTGGGGTCACATTTAAAGGGAGAGGTGAAAGAAAAGATTTGGAAAGGGGACTATGTGGATATCTTTTCATTGCTACCGTTAGAGAGATTCAATCTTGATAGGTTACGGAGAGATGATTCAAAAAAAGAGGACGAGGAAAAGAAGAGGTATCGTCTGATCCCTCGTTCTTTTTCGAATTGGTTACAAGCTTTTGCTATATTGGCGAGCGTCATAGGGGAAAAGGCACCGGAAAATTGTTCCGGTCTCTTTTGCTACATGGATGCAATTGGTGAGGCTTACAGGGTGTATGGAGGGCAAGGCTGGCTGCGATATGATGAGCAATTTAGGCAGCGTAAAGCAGTCCGCTCGAGCATACGTTGGGACCATAAGGACATTGCGTTATGGATGAGGGTTATGGCACCGGCTAGAACAAGCCAGGGAAATCAGCCATTTCATGGGGGCGCCGGGAGTTCAGGGCAGTCGGGACACTCGGTCGCAATGCAGAAGGGACTGTGTTTTTCCTTCAATGAGGGGACCTGTAGGTTTGGGAGCAAGTGTAAGTTCAAGCACGAATGTTCAACTTGTGGGGGCACACATGGGGCAACCAGATGTTTCAGAGGTGGGAAAACAAGAGGCGGGGAGGTTGCTGAAAAAAGGGGAGACGCCGGTGCGACTGGACGCGATGGAGGCGTATCTAAATAGATACCCTGATAGAGCGGCAGCGTCACTGTTGAGGGAGGGTTTTGGTTACGGCTTCAAAATTCCGTTTATCGAGCAAGTTGTTTGTTTGTCAAAAAAGAATTTAAAGTCGGCATTGCAGTTTCCTAATGTAGTTTCGGAGAAGTTAAAAAAAGAAGTTGATTTAGGACGGATGGCAGGACCTTTTTCAGTGGCTCCGATCAGCAATCTGAGAGTGTCACCGCTTGGAGTGGTTCCAAAAAAGGAACCTAACAAATTCAGGCTTATTCATCATTTGTCATTCCCGAAAGGTCTGTCGGTGAATGATGGGATTGACCCTCAACTGTGTGCGGTTTCTTACATGTCGTTCGACGCAGCAATGAATTTGGTGCGGCTATGCGGTAGGGGGGCTCTGATGGCGAAGACGGATATTGAAGCGGCTTTCCGCCTGTTGCCAGTACACCCGGAGAGTATGCATTTGTTGGGGTGTTTTTGGGACGGAGGTTTCTTCATTGATCGGTGTCTCCCCATGGGATGTTCACTATCATGTGCTTACTTTGAGGCTTTTAGTACATTCTTAGAATGGGTCGTTAAGGATGTATCTGGTTTGAGCTATTGCTTACATTACCTTGATGATTTCATGTTTGTGGGCCCACCGCAGTCTGCAATTTGCTCGATTTTACTACACACAATGGAGAGAGTAGCTCGGGGATTCGGAGTTCCTTTGGCGGCGGAAAAGACTGTTGGGCCAATGACCACGCTGAGTTTTCTAGGCATAGAAATTGACACCATAGCGATGGAATGCAGATTGCCTGAGGACAAGGTAGTTGCGTTTCGGGAAGAAGTTCAGAAAGCGTGTACACGGCGTAAGATAACGCTGCATGATTTACAATCTTTGCTGGGCAAGCTGAACTTTGCTTGCAGGATTATGCCGATGGGCCGTCCATTTTGTCGACGTTTGTCTTTGGCTACGGTGGGAGTGAAATCTCCTCTGCACTTCATCAGATTGACGAGAGATTTGAAGCAGGACTTGAAGATATGGGCCCTGTTCTTGGAGGACTATAATGGCAGATCCATCTGGATTCAAACAGTTGAGAATGCGGTGGATTTAGGTTTTTGCATTAACGTGAGTGAAATGTGTGGCTTCAATGTGCAATATTGCGGTCAGAGCGTAGTAGCGGAGTGGCCGCCTAGGTGGCGTGAGCACGGCTTGTTGCAAAATCGGGTTTTGCTACAATTGTTTCCTCGAGTAGTGGCATTGTCAGTTTGGGACAGAATGGTGATGAACAAAAAAATCCGTTTTTCTTGCGAACATGTGGGCGTTGTGGAAGCCATCAATACACTATCGGCAGCATCTACGGAAGTGGTCAGGGTACTGCAGCATCTGGTGTTCCTGGGCCTCAAGTTTAATTTGTGGATAGTAGCAGATGGCAAGGCAACCATGCCTACTAACGCTGATAATGTCTTTTTCCATCCACAGTGGCATCAGTCTCAAGGGCTGAGACCTTGCTTGGATTCGGCGGGCCAGGATTGTCCAGCGGAACTGTGGAACCTGCCCTTCGGGCTGTAGGGGAGTTATTTGCTAGATCACTTTCGGATAGGTCTTGGTTGCAATACAATCAAGCTTGGAGCACTTGGGAGAATTGGAAGGGGTCATGTGGGGCTGGTATGGACGATGAGTATAAGCTGTTGTTGTTGGTAGGGCATGTATGGGAGTCGGGTTGGTCGGTGTCCAAGATGAGTAAGTTCCTAGCCGGTCTAGCATTTGGCTTCAAGGCCAGAGGTTTGCGGGATGAGACGAAATCCTTTTTGGTTGCGCAGTTAGTAAGAGGTTGGAAGAAAGGGCAGAAGTCGTTGGACGACAGACGACCTGTTTCCTTTGAAGTGTTGTTAATAATTGGTAGGCACCTGAGTTCTGTTTGTTTCTCAGAATGGGAAGTATCGTTGTTCCATGCGGCTTTTTCGTTAGCCTTTTTCGGAGCATTTCGTTTGGGGGAGTTGGTTAGCCCTTCCAGATACAGGGGAGGGGGTTTGAGGAGAGAAGACGTGGATGTTTCGTCAGATAGGGTGGTTGTGTTTATTCGGTCATCAAAAACGGACGTTACCGGTAAAGGTTGTAAAATAGTGTTATTTGAAGTTCCGAGTTGTCCGTTGTGCCCGGTAATCTGTGTGAGTAACTTACTGAGAAGAGAAGGGGTTCTATCTGACCCATTGTTGGTTCATGCGGATGGTTCTTTCTTATCTCGTTTCCAGTTTGTTTCAATATTTCGGAAGTGTTTGGAGTTGGGGGGAATTTCACCGGCGAAATACAGCGGGCATTCATTTCGTATTGGGGCTGCGACGGAGGCGGCCAGGAGAGGTTTGGGGGATGAGGTGGTTAAACGAATCGGGCGGTGGGAATCGGAGAGATTCCGATCTTATGTTCGCCCGAGTTTGATATAACCGCATGGTTCCAATGTTTCGGGGTCTTTTTTGTATTGAGTTTGATAGATGTTCTCCTTTATTCTCTTACAGAACACGGCACAAGGCTAGTTTGGATTATGGGACATTCATTCGTGTTCTGGGCGGCAGAGAGGGCAGTGGTTCGTCCTGATGGTCGGCAGTTGGGTTTTTCACGGGACGTGGCAACATTACGATGGATTGGAAAAAGGGGAATGACGTGGAGCCAATTTTTACCTGAGTTTCACCGTTTTGTGCGCTGGGATCAGTTTCCGCAAATTTTGGTTATTCATTTGGGAGGAAATGACTTGGGGAAGAGGCCTTGTAGAGAACTTATAAAAGACATTAAGTTCGATTTGTTAAGGTTGTGGGCAATGTTTCCTAAGGTTTTGGTAGTGTGGTCCGACATCGTCCCGAGGAAGGTTTGGCGGGGTGCTAGGTCATTGGAGGGGATAAACAAAGCACGGATTAAGGTGAACAAAGCTGTTTCGCGTTTCATGGCAAGGAACGGAGCAGTAGTGGTGCGGCACGTCAACTTGGAGTCCGGTACGGGAGGTTATTGGAGATTGGATGGGGTGCATCTGAACGCTGTTGGTACCGATATGTGGTGTTTGGCGATCCAGGAGGGCATCGAAACAGCTTTGAAGGTTTGGCGGGACATAAATGTCTAAGGTTTTAGGGCATTTATGTTTGTGGCATGGGGTGGTGATCCTCGAAGTTGGTGGAAGTGGAAAATGGCGGATGGATGGGGGGGGGATCTCAATAGGTCCTGGACTCCCCGGGGTGATTTTAAATTGGTCAAAGGGGGACAGATAATCCCAGGAAGGGATTAGTAGGGGAACAAAAACAGGTGTACGGGTTTGGCCTGGCGGGTGGAGTTTGCCCCTGAGCTGGTGCATAGCGGCTGGGGGTAAGGCGGATATAAGGCCAAAATAGGCGGGACGTTTGGCGGAAAAATGTTGGACATATGTTTCGGGCTTCGAGGGTCACCCACTTCCGGGGTTTATTGTTTCATGATTTTGTATGTTTAAATGTTAATAAACGGCTGCTGTGGCCAATTAATCCAACCCAATTGTTTGTGTTTAATGGCGTTTTCTGTTTCTTATTAGACAATGGGGGTGGCGGCTGTTTTTGTCAGGGGTAATATGAGGTAAGGTGAAGGTTTTAATACTAGAAGCTCACAGGAGTCACGGATACCCGTTGTCAAGAAAGGCCGTACTGGGCCCCTGGCAATTAGGGGAGGCCGCCATGACAGGGGAACGTGCGACGTAAGTGAGCTTCTTAGGACTGCTGGGGGTGACAAGGTTAAAGGATCTGAGGGGAGGGGAAGAGTTTTTTGAATTTGAAAATGGAGGAGGGGTTATGGTCAGGGGGGGGGACCTTATAAAAAGGGGCGGCCACGTGAGTGGGGCAACCATTTTGGGTACTCACCGGCCACAGACGAAAGCTCCCACCCACCCTCCCTTTTATTGTTATTAGCCTAAGATTATTGATCGGATGTTAGTAACTTTGGGCTAAAAATAGGCTTATAGTTTACGAAGATATTTAATTATGACTAAGTATGGTAAATGATCTGTCGCGGCAGCATGGCATGGGGTGGTGATCCTCGAAGTTGGTGGAAGTGGAAAATGGCGGATGGATGGGGGGGGGATCTCAATAGGTCCTGGACTCCCCGGGGTGATTTTAAATTGGTCAAAGGGGGACAGATAATCCCAGGAAGGGATTAGTAGGGGAACAAAAACAGGTGTACGGGTTTGGCCTGGCGGGTGGAGTTTGCCCCTGAGCTGGTGCATAGCGGCTGGGGGTAAGGCGGATATAAGGCCAAAATAGGCGGGACGTTTGGCGGAAAAATGTTGGACATATGTTTCGGGCTTCGAGGGTCACCCACTTCCGGGGTTTATTGTTTCATGATTTTGTATGTTTAAATGTTAATAAACGGCTGCTGTGGCCAATTAATCCAACCCAATTGTTTGTGTTTAATGGCGTTTTCTGTTTCTTATTAGACAATGGGGGTGGCGGCTGTTTTTGTCAGGGGTAATATGAGGTAAGGTGAAGGTTTTAATACTAGAAGCTCACAGGAGTCACGGATACCCGTTGTCATGTATACTGCACACAGACCTCACACACTGGACATACTGTACACTGCGCACAGCCCTCACACACCTTACATACTGTATATAGCACACAGCCCTCGCACACTGGACATACTGTATACTGCACCCAGCCCTCACACAACTTACATACTGTACACTGCACACAGCCCTCACACACTGGACATACTGTATACTGCGCACAGCCCTCACACACTGGACATACTGTATACTGCACACAGACCTCACACACTGGACATACTGTATACAGCGCACAGCCCTCACACACTGGACATACTGTATACTGCACACAGTCCTCGCACACTGGACATACTGAATACTGCACGCAGCCCTCACACACTGGACATACTGTATACTGCACACAGCCCTCACACACTGGACATACTGTATACTGCACACAGCCCTCGCACACTGGACATACTGTATACTGCGCACAGCCCTCACACACTGGACATACTGTATACTGCACACAGACCTCACACACTGGACATACTGTATACTGCACACAGCCCTCGCACACTGGACATACTGTATACTGCACACAGCCCTCGCACACTGGACATACTGTATACTGCGCACAGCCCTCACACACTGGACATACTGTATACTGCACACAGCCCTCACACACTGGACATACTGTATACTGCACATAGCCCTCACACACTGGACATACTGTATATAGCACACAGCCCTCGCACACTGGACATACTGTATACTGCACGCAGCCCTCACACACTGGACATACTGTATTCTGCGCACAGCCCTCACACACTGGACATACTGTATACTGCACACAGCCCTCACACACTGGACATACTGTATACTGCACACAGCCCTCACACACTGGACATACTGTATACTGCACACAGCCCTCACACACTGGACATACTGTATACTGCACACAGCCCTCGCACACTGGACATACTGTATACTGCGCACAGCCCTCGCACACTGGACATACTGAATACTGCACACAGCCCTCGCACACTGGACAAACTGAATACTGCACGCAGCCCTCACACACTGGACATACTGTATACTGCACGCAGCCCTCACACACTGGACATACTGTATACTGCGCACAGCCCTCACACACTGGACATACTGTATACTGCACACAGCCCTCGCACACTGGACATACTGTATACTGCACACAGCCCTCGCAAACTGGACATACTGAATACTGCATGCAGCCCTCGCACACTGGACATACTGTATGCTGCACGCAGCCCTCATACACTGACTGTATACGGCTGTCAACCCTGACGCACTGGCCGCATACTGCACATAGCCCTCGCACACTGTCTGTGTACTGCACACAGCACTCTCATTGGACATACTGTATACTGTACACGGCACTCACACTGGACATATACTGCACACAGCGCACATACACTGTACACTGATGTCACTATTACATTAGACATATGTAAGGAGGTGGCGGGGACCCTCACGTGCCTTCTCTCTTCTGGACACTGTTCACAGGTGTCCTGTGAGGCACCCTGTTGTTTTACTAATGTAATGTGCAGTTTACTAAGGTTATTATACTGTATTGTGATGCCCAGGGCAGAGTGTGTGAGAAGCAGTGAGCAGACAGTTGCAGGCCATGGGGATAAAGCTGCTATGGCAGGAAGGGGCCCCAGGCTGGAGAATAGTGCAGTCGGGCACAAGCTCAACAGGACCATCTCCCAGAAGGATCCAGGGTCTAAGACAGGGCGGGAGCAGCTGAGATGGTGTTCCTGGCACCTTTCCCAATTGGAACTGGACAAGGGGCTGACAGGGAGCTGGTGATGTGGATCGCACAGATAGGACACGGACAGTCAAAAGAGGCTGCCCGGATGGCAAGGAAAATGAAGGCACAGACAGAACAGAGTTTGACCAGAGGTATGTCACCGAATGCTGGAAAGAAAGAGAGAAATTACAGAAAGAAGAGAGTCTGCCCGGAAGGTAGGGAAAGTGCAGGATATGTGGCTCTGTGTGAATTGTTCTGCTCTTGTGATGAATATGCTGCTGTTCAGTAAAGTTAAGCTGTTTGAAAAAGACATGGTCTCTCAAGTGACTTGTGGAGCTAATGGATGCGGAGCCGACATGACAGCAGCTGAGGGGAATCTGACAGAGCTTGTAAGTGTGCTGTGGCACATGCTGAAGATACAGCAGAATGGACTTTGCATTTCATCTGTGGGGCGCCAGGGTGTGGGAACACTACAGCTCGTTGCCACGACTACCACCCTGTCCACCTTACACATATCATACGCACGTTGCTCAGTCATAAGCACATATGTCACTTGGACTACACTGGACACTCATGCAGCAAACATCATTGACACGTAGATTTCACACTTATGATTCTTGACTGATGGCAGGAGTCAGCAGGCCATGGGAAGATCAGTTTGAGACTCTCTGCTGGCTCAAGCTAAGCTAAGTCACACTCTTTTTCACTATGCCCCACCTATCTTTCCTCCTGAGGTTCTCCCCAATATATTGCTGCCCTTGTGCCCCCCCTGTAACATCAGGTGCAGCACGTTCCCAGAATCAAATAAAACAAACATGTTCCTGCCGACTCGCTGCTGGCAGATTGAACTGAAACGTTTAGGTCCATACAGTGCATGTGTCTGGATCCACAGGACGTAGGTGCTCACGTTCTAGCAATGTTCTAAAATTTGCATTGAATGAATTATTAACGCATTATGCAATGTCAAATAAGATCAGATGACTTAAAGCTGTATGTACAAATATGACTTCAAGGGCATGTTCACACTAGTGTCTTAAGAACATGCAAGTTTTTATATGTAAAACTGAAAAAACAAATGAGCAACTGCTAAATGTTAACAAAATGTAGAAAAATAATATCCAGAAGGCATTACATTTTGTTTTACATTGGCATTATTTGATAATATAAACAAATTATAAATTCAGTGGTGCTTGAAAGTTTATGATCCCTTCAAAATTTTTTACATTTAAACAGAAATTTGACCTAAAGCTTCATTTTCACACAAGTCTTAAACGTAGATAAAGAGAACCAAATCAAACAAATGAATCAAAACTATTACACTTATCCCGCGTGTGAGCTGCAAAAATATGTGAACCTGTAGTGTTAGCATATTTAAAGGTGAAATTAGAGTCAGGTGTTTTTAATCAATGGAATGACAATCAGGTGTGGGTCTGTGACCTGTTTTATTTAAAATACAGCTATCTTTCAACATCTGATCTGTATAACACATATTTGAGGAAGTGTATCATGGCAAGAACAAAGATTTCAGAGGACCTCAGAAGAAGAGTTGTTGATGCTCATGGGGCTGGTAAATGATGCAAAGTCATTTCTCAAGAATTTGGATTCCACCAATCCATATACAAATGGAGCAAATTCAAGACCATTACTACCCTCCCCTGCAGTGGTTCACCAACAAAAATCACTCCAAGAGAAAGGCTTGTTGTTACAGCGGCACTAGAGCCCCTGCACTGGTCCCTTTCCTCCCTCTGCAGGGACACTGGCTTGATAACTCTCCCCTGGCGTCTGCTTCCTCCCAGGACCTGCGCACGGCATGCAGTTCTCCTGGGAGTGCGCTTAGGGCATGCTTGTGAAGACAAAGGAGTCGGCAGTCGCCCTAGTCCGCTAGCCGAAACCGCAGGAATTGTCCAGCCGAATACCCGCTTTCCCTAACGCTTTTTCATAACGCTACTCAGACAGCACAGTGTGAGAATTAGCAGTGTGACAATACTTTACTGAACCACAAAACAGGTAGATAACATGTAGAACCGTCCCAACAGAATACCCAAAGAATGTGTACATTACAGAGTCTCACCCTTCCAGTGACTCTCCCGCAGCGATTACTTCAGAGCTCCCAGAGTCGACTACCCCACCTGTGACACGCACACAGAGAGGAGGCAATGACAAGCGTAGGAAGATGACAGTCCATTCAGGTACAAGGCCAGCTGACCCGAGGGTCACAACCTGGCTTCTCTGAACATCTCCATGGAGCCAAGCGACCAGCGGGTCCCAATCCTGACTTTTTCCAAATGTATCCATAGTTCAGTGATGGTCAATGGAACAGATCTGTATTCTTCCAACTGGGGCCAAAAAACCCTAGGTTGTTTCCTGTTGAATGATAGATCCGTGTCCCTCGTGATAGAGCCATGATGAATTGGCAGAAGTCCTGTAGGATCTCCTCGATGTTTGGAAGTCTTGGCAGAATATCTAGCTGTCTCTCTCTCTGTCTCTCAATGGCATATCACCTCTTTTTATGTTTAACCAGTGTCCTTCAGTCCAGCATCACAGATAAGGGGAAGAATGGTGACGGCCAAGTCACCTTGTTTGATTATGTAATCTATTTGCATCAATTTTCCTACTCTGTTTTAAAAATCAACAAACTATCTGGGCTACCCAATGCATAACTAGCATATCACTAGTCATCTAGGATAATTACACACTATATTATATCACATATCAGCTTACAAGTCAATATTACAGGCTTACACAAACAAAAATCTGTTTTCTTGACCAGCCAGAAAGAAATGCTTAAATTCAAAAGCCAACATACAGATAACAGTCTATTCTTCTTGGTTTGCTAAAAATAGACGTCTGGTTAATTAAGATACAATGCTGTATCTCCACAAAGCTCTTCCTGCCTCTTGAAGGCCTAGTTTGTGAGCTGCTACAAATGCCATCAGCTAATAGCTGGGAGGCATTTGATTTATAATTCATCCCCTATTGGGAAGTGTCTTAGCAACTTTAGTTAATCAGTGTAAATCCTGTTAGCTAGTTGTTAAGTAACCATACCCATGCTCTCTAATCCTGTCCGCCCCACTTCTCTGATCCTGTACACCCCGCTTCTCTGATCCTGTACACCCTATCTGCACCTGTTTCAGTCCCTCCTGCTGAACTCACTCCTGTATCCATCTTGATCATGTGTAGTCCTGCTCCTGATCTGCCTGAATCTGCACCTGTGTACCTGCACAAGTGATCCTTTACCTGTGGCCGTTTTGTGTTCTTGTACCAGTCCTGCTTGCACCTGTCTCCCAGCTGTTCCCTCCTGTTTTGTAATTTCTGGACGGTCCTGCTTCCCTGTCCACTGTCCACCTTGGGGGTCAGCTGCCGTGGCTCTGTAAGTCCATCTTGGAGTAGCACCTGGTGTCCATCTGGAATCCAGTCTATCCCTACCTTTAGTTGCCCTAGTGAAGAGTCATGTGGTCACCTAGTTACACCCCTCCAGGATCTTTACGGCCTGTGGCACAGTGGTTCCACAACCATGTGTGTAACAGTTTGCTAAGGCCATGGAACTAGCTGACTCTCATAGCTCTCCAGTTTCGGATCTATACCATGAAATGACCTGTCAGAGAGTTCAGCAAGACAAGATCCTATCTGTTGTGAATTCCGTTCTCGGACTCCCTCCTGTGGTCATGAATGGTACTTTGGTTAGTTCTGCTCTTGGACTCCCTCTGGTGGCTTCGAGCGGAACTGCTGGTCACTGAGGTTGGCTTTATCAGCTGCTCTCGTTTATTGCTATGCTGGCTTCCCTATTTAACTCCACTCAGATCGTTACTTCATGCCAGCTGTCAATGTTTCAGTATTGGTTTAGATCTCTCTTGGACTTCTCTGAGGACCTGTCTACTCCAGCAGAAGCTAAGTCTTTGCTAGTTCATTTGTTGTTACTGCTTCCTGAATATATTTCTTAGTACTGCTAATTTCTAGTCCAGCTTGCTATCTGATATTCCCTTGCTAGCTGGAAGCTCTGGGGGTGCAGAGTGGCACCTCCACACTGTGAGTCAGTGTGGGGAGTCTTTTTGCTTACTCTGCGTGGTTTTTTGTAGTCTTTTGTGCTGACCGCATAGTTCCCTTTTCTATCCTCTGACTATTTAGTGAAATCTGGCCTCCTTTGCTAAAACCTGTTTCATTCCTATGTTTGTGACCTTCCTCTTAACTCACAGTCAATATATGTGGGGGTCTGCCTTTACCTTTGGGGAATTTCTCTGACGCAAGGTAAGGCTTCTATTTCTATCTTTAGGTGTAGTTAGCTCTTAGGCTGTGAAGAGGCGTCTAGGGAGAGTTAGGTACGCTCCACGGCTATTTCTAGTGTGTGTGATAGGAGTAGGGTTTGCGGTCAGCAGAGTTCCCACTTCCCCAGAGCTAGTCCCGATTTTGAGTTTACTCATCAGGTCATTCCGGGTGCTCCTAACCACCAGGTCCATAACAGTACAGCTGGCCCTAAAGTGTTAATGCATCTCAAAAGAGGGATAAGAGAAGTTCTGAACCCATTTTTTTTTCTTTGCAGTGTGTTTTGTCTCTCTTTTCCCCTTAACCTCTGGGTGGTTCAGGACTCAGGTGTAGATATGGATATTCAAGGTCTGTCCTCTTGTATGGATCATCTCACTGCTAGGGTACAAAGCATTCAAGATTATGTAGTTCAGAATCCGATGTTAGAGCCTAGAATTCCAATTCCTGATTTGTTTTCTGGGGATAGATCTAAGTTTCTGAATTTCAAAAATAATTGTAAACTGTTTCTTGCTTTGAAACCCCGCTCCTCTGGTGACCCCATTCAGCAAGTAAAAATTATTATTTCTTTGTTGTGCGGCAACCCTCAAGACTGGGCGTTCTCCCTTACGCCAGGAGATCCTGCATTGCTTAATGTAGATGCGTTTTTTCTGGCGCTTGGATTGCTTTATGATGAACCGAATTCAGTGGATCAGGCAGAGAAAATCTTGCTGGCTTTGTGTCAGGGTCAGGATGAAGCGGAGATATATTGTCAGAAGTTTAGAAAATGGTCTGTGCTTACTCAATGGAATGAGTGTGCCCTGGCAGCAATTTTTAGAAAGGGTCTTTCTGAAGCCCTTAAGGATGTTATGGTGGGATTCCCCATGCCTGCTGATCTGAATGAATCAATGTCCTTGGCCATCCAAATTGATCGGCGTTTGCGCGAGCGCAAAATTGTGCACCATTTGGCGGTGTCCTCTGAGCAGAGGCCTGAGCTTATGCAATGTGATAGAACTTTGACCAGAACTGAACGGCAAGAACACAGACGTCAGAATGGGCTGTGTTTTTACTGTGGTGACCCCACTCATGCTATCTCTGATTGTCCTAAGCGCACTAAGCGGTTCGCTAGGTCTGTTACCATTGGTACTGTACAGCCTAAATTTCTTTTGTCTGTTACTCTGATTTGCTCTTTGTCATCCTACTCGGTTATGGCATTTGTGGATTCAGGCGCTGCCCTGAATTTGATGGACTTGGAGTTTGCCAGGCGCTGTGGTTTTTTCTTGGAGCCTTTGCAGTATCCTATTCCATTAAGGGGAATTGATGCCACGCCGTTGGCCAAGAATAAACCTCAGTACTGGACTCAGTTGACCATGTGCATGGCTCCTGCACATCAGGAAGATATTCGCTTTTTGGTGTTGCATAATTTACATGATGTGGTCGTGTTGGGTTTGCCATGGCTACAGGTTCATAATCCAGTATTGGATTGGAAATCAATGTCTGTGTCTAGTTGGGGTTGCCAAGGGGTACATGGCGATGTTCCGTTGGTGTCAATTTCTGCTTCCACTCCTTCTGAAGTCCCTGAGTTTCTGTCGGATTACCAGGATGTATTTGATGAGCCCAAATCCAGTGTCCTACCCCCTCATAGGGATTGTGATTGTGCTATAAATTTGATTCCTGGTAGTAAGTTTCCTAAGGGCCGACTTTTCAATTTATCTGTGCCAGAGCACGCCGCTATGCGGAGTTATATAAAGGAGTCCTTGGAGAAAGGGCATATTCGCCCGTCTTCATCACCGTTGGGAGCAGGGTTCTTTTTTGTGGCCAAGAAGGATGGTTCTCTGAGACCCTGTATAGATTACCGCCTTCTCAATAAAATCACGGTCAAATTTCAGTACCCTTTGCCTCTGCTGTCTGATTTGTTTGCTCGGATTAAGGGGGCTAGTTGGTTCACCAAGATAGATCTTCGAGGGGCGTATAACCTTGTGCGTATTAAACAGGGCGATGAATGGAAAACAGCATTTAATACGCCCGAGGGCCATTTTGAGTACCTGGTAATGCCATTCGGGCTTTCAAATGCTCCATCTGTGTTTCAGTCCTTTATGCATGACATCTTCCGAAAGTATCTGGATAGATTCATGATTGTATATTTGGATGATATTTTGGTCTTTTCGGATGATTGGGAGTCTCATGTGAAACAGGTCAGAATGGTATTCCAGGTCCTTCGTGCTAATTCCTTGTTTGTGAAGGGGTCTAAATGTCTCTTCGGAGTTCAGAAAGTTTCCTTTTTGGGCTTCATTTTTTCCCCTTCTACTATCGAGATGGATCCTGTTAAAGTTCAGGCCATTTATGATTGGACTCAACCTACATCTGTGAAGAGCCTCCAGAAATTCCTGGGCTTTGCTAATTTTTACCGTCGCTTCATCACTAATTTTTCTAGTGTGGTTAAACCTTTGACTGATTTGACAAAGAAAGGTGCTGATGTGGTGAATTGGTCCTCTGCGGCCGTTGAGGCTTTTCAGGAGCTGAAACGTCGTTTTTCTTCGGCCCCTGTGTTGCGTCAGCCAGATGTTTCGCTCCCTTTTGAGGTCGAGGTGGATGCTTCTGAGATTGGAGCAGGGGCTGTTTTGTCTCAAAGAAGTTCTGATGGCTCTGTGATGAAGCCATGTGCCTTCTTTTCTAGAAAGTTTTCGCCTGCTGAGCGTAATTATGATGCTGGCAATCGGGAGCCGCTAGATATGAAGTGGGCATTCGAGGAGTGGCGACATTGGCTTGAGGGAGCCAAGCACCGCGTGGTGGTCTTGACGGATCACAAAAATCTGACTTATCTCGAGTCTGCCAAGCGGTTGAATCCTAGACAGGCTCGATGGTCGCTGTTTTTCTCCCGTTTCGATTTTGTGGTCTCATACCTTCCAGGTTCTAAGAATGTGAAGGCGGACGCCCTTTCTAGGAGTTTTGTGCCTGATTCTGTCCCTGAGCCGGCTGGTATTCTCAAAGAGGGGGTAATTCTGTCTGCCATCTCCCCTGATTTGCGACGGGTGATTCAGGAGTTTCAGGCTGATAGACCTGACCGTTGTCCAGCGGAGAAACTGTTTGTCCCTGATAGATGGACTAGCAGAGTTATTTCTGAGGTTCATTGCTCGGTGTTGGCTGGTCATCCTGGGATTTTTGGTACCAGAGATTTGGTGGCTAGGTCCTTTTGGTGGCCTTCCTTGTCACGGGATGTGCGTTCTTTTGTGCAGTCCTGTGGGACTTGTGCTCGGGCTAAGCCCTGCTGTTCTCGTGCCAGTGGGTTGCTTTTGCCCTTGCCAGTCCCGAAAAGGCCTTGGACGCATGTTTCCATGGATTTTATTTCAGATCTTCCTGTCTCTCAAAGGATGTCTGTCATCTGGGTGGTTTGTGATCGCTTTTCTAAGATGGTCCATTTGGTACCCTTGCCTAAATTACCTTCCTCCTCTGATTTGGTGCCATTATTTTTTCAACATGTGGTTCGTTTGCATGGCATTCCGGGGAACATTGTGTCGGACAGAGGTTCCCAGTTTGTCTCTAGGTTTTGGCGGTCCTTTTGTGCTAAGATGGGCATTGATTTGTCTTTTTCTTCGGCTTTCCATTATCAAACAAATGGCCAAACCGAACGAACCAACCAGACTTTGGAAACCTATCTGAGATGCTTTGTTTCTGCTGATCAGGATGATTGGGTGACCTTCTTGCCATTGGCTGAGTTCGCCCTTAATATTCGGGCTAGTTCGGCTACTTTGGTTTCACCTTTTTTTTGCAATTCTGGTTTTCATCCTCGTTTTTCTTCGGGGCAGGTTGAGCCTTCTGACTGTCCTGGTGTGGATTCTGTGGTGGACAGGTTGCAGCAAATTTGGACTCACGTAGTGGACAATCTAACATTGTCCCAGGAGAAGGCTCAACGTTTCGCTAACCGCCATCATTGTGTTGGTCCCCGACTTCGTGTTGGGGATTTGGTTTGGTTGTCTTCTTGTTATGTTCCTATGAAGGTTTCTTCTCCTAAGTTTAAGCCTCGTTTCATTGGTCCTTATAAGATTTCTGAAATTCTCAACCCTGTGTCATTTCGTTTGGTCCTTCCAGCTTCTTTTGCCATCCATAATGTGTTCCATAGGTCGTTGTTGCGGAGGTACGTGGCGCCTATGGTTCCCTCCGTTGATCCTCCTGCTCCGGTGTTGGTTGAGGGGGAGTTGGAGTATGTGGTGGAAAAAATTTTGGATTCTCGTATTTCGAGACGGAAGCTTCAGTATCTGGTTAAGTGGAAGGGCTATGGTCAGGAGGATAATTCCTGGGTTGTTGCCTCCGATGTCCATGCTGCCGATTTAGTTTGTGCCTTTCATTTGGCTCGTCCTGATCGGCCTGGGGGCCCTGGTGAGGGTTCGGTGACCCCTCCTCAAGGGGGGGGGTACTGTTGTGAATTCCATTCTCAGACTCCTTCCTGTGGTCATGAATGGTACTTTGGTAAGTTCTGCTCTTGGACTCCCTCTGGCGGCTTCGAGCGGAACTGCTGGTCACTGAGGTTGGCTTTATCAGCTGCTCTCGTTTATTGCTATGCTGGCTTCCCTATTTAACTCCACTCAGATTGTTACTTCATGCCAGCTGTCAATGTTTCAGTATTGGTTCAGATCTCTCTTGGACTTCTCTGAGGACCTGTCTACTCCAGCAGAAGCTAAGTCTTTGCTAGTTCATTTGTTGTTACTGCTTCCTGAATATATTTCTTAGTACTGCTAATTTCTAGTCCAGCTTGCTATCTGATATTCCCTTGCTAGCTGGAAGCTCTGGGGGTGCAGAGTGGCACCTCCACACCGTGAGTCGGTGTGGGGAGTCTTTTTGCTTACTCTGCGTGGTTTTTTGTAGTCTTTTGTGCTGACCGCATAGTTCCCTTTTCTATCCTCTGACTATTTAGTGAAATCTGGCCTCCTTTGCTAAAACCTGTTTCATTCCTATGTTTGTGACCTTCCTCTTAACTCACAGTCAATATATGTGGGGGTCTGCCTTTACCTTTGGGGAATTTCTCTGAGGCAAGGTAAGGCTTCTATTTCTATCTTTAGGTGTAGTTAGCTCTTAGGCTGTGAAGAGGCGTCTAGGGAGAGTTAGGTACGCTCCACGGCTATTTCTAGTGTGTGTGATAGGAGTAGGGTTTGCGGTCAGCAGAGTTCCCACTTCCCCAGAGCTAGTCCCGATTTTGAGTTTACTCATCAGGTCATTCCGGGTGCTCCTAACCACCAGGTCCATAACACCTATCATTCCTGTGGACTGTTAACACCCATCTGGACACTCTAACATTAGCTGACGCATCCACTCCAGTTCAAGCTGTGGCAACCTCAGCAGTCCACCATTCAATCTGCAAGTCATGCTTCAAGTCCTAGGCCACGGTGGTGGAAGAAGCTAGAGCGAAATGCGCATTGGGGTGAGGAGGGTCCCTTGGTCGGCTTCGGCTCTGGCTCCAGGTTCTGGCATCGGCCTGCGGTTCTTGTGACACTATAGGTAATATATCTATCCGTTCACCGTGGCTCGTGGCTCATTTTCTGTAGGATATTCCTTTCAATTAGGATTGCACGGTTTGGAATATTTACTTAGGTTGGTCCTTTTACTATATGATGTCCAGTGATTGAGTATATTTGTAAAGAAATCTTTTATATTTATAGCGTCCTACGCTAGCTTTATCTTAGCTCCAAAATCGGCAGCTTAGCATATATAATATATTACCGTATATACTCGAGTATAAGCCGAGAATTTCAGCCCATTTTTTTAGGCTGAAAGTGCCCCTCTCAGCTTATACTCGAGTCATACCCAGGGGTCGGCAGGGGAGGGGGAGCGGCAGCTGTGTAATAATACTCACCTGATCCTGGCGTGGTGTCCCTGGTTCCCCGGCAGCATCTTCCTGTAGTGAGCGGTCACATGGTACCGCTCATTACAGTAATGAATATGGACCTGACTCCACTCCCATAGGGGTGGAGCTGCATATTCATTACTGTAATGAGCGGTACCATGTGACCGCACACTACAGGAAGAAGCTGCCAGCGCCGGGGAACAGACGTGCAGGGACCGCGCCAGGAGCAGGTGAGTATTACACAGTGCACGATATTCACCTGCTCCCCATTCCACCATCCGCACTGCTGCGTCTTCCCCGTCCTCTGCACTGACGCTCAGGTCAGAGGGCGCGATGACGCGATTAGTGCGTGCCGCCCTCTGCCTGAGCATCAGTGCGGAGGACAGGGAAGACACAGTGGCGGTCGGCGGTGGGACGGGGAGCAGGTGAATATAGCAAGTGCCGGGGGCCTGAGAGGTGAGTATGTGATTTTTTATTTTTTTAATTGCAGCAACAGCATATGGGGCAAATATCTGTATGGAGCATCTTATGGGGCCATGTGCATCATTATATGGGGCAAATATCTGTATGGGGACATGTGCAGCATTATATGGGGCAAATATCTCTATGGAGCATCTTATGGGGCCATTATCAGCATATGTGCAGCATTATATTTGTCAAATATCTCTGGAGCATCTTATGGGGCCATAATCAGCATATGTGCAGCATTATATGGGGCAAATATCTCTATGGTGCATCTTATGGGGCCATACTCCGCATTTGTGAAGCATTATACGGGGCAAGTGTGTCTATGGAGCATTTTATTGGGCCATAATCAGCATTTGTGCAGCATTGTATGGGGCAATTGTCTGTATGGAGCATCTTATGGGTCCATAATCAACATTTGTGCAGCATTATATGGGGCATATTTTAATATGGAGCATCTTATGGAGCCCATCATAAACTGTATGGAGCATTATATGGGGCATATTTTGTATGGAGCATCTTATAGTGCCATCATGAACTGTATGGAGCATTATATGGGGCTCCTGATTCAATATGGATATTGAAAAACACTTAAACTACTGATGTCTTAATTAATTTTACTTTTATTGGTATCTATTTTTATTTTTGAAATTTACCAGTAGCTGCTGCATTTTCCACCCTAGGCTTATACTCGAGTCATTAAGTTTTCTCAATTTTTTGTGTCAAAATTAGGGGGGTCGGCTTATACTTGGATCGGCTTATACTAGAGTATGTACGGTATGTACAGGGTTGTAGATATCCACTATTTATATGTCTGTCTTTTGCCGTACCGAGGCCCCCTCCTACTGGACGTGTCTGTTTAAATATTCCTTAGGTCTTTTTTGTATTTGTATTCTCATGGATCTTCAATAAGGTTTTTTGCTTCATGGTTCATGGTTCACTTCTATGGACTACAAGGTCTGTAAGTCCATCTGTGTTAGTAGTTTTAGTTAGTGTACATCCTGGTAGCTAGTTGTTAGGTAACTATACCCGTGCTCTCTGATCCTGTCCACCCCCTTATCTGTACTGCTGAACCCACACCCGTATCTGAAGACATCCTGGTATTTTATTCCCCAGTTATCATTTGTTTAATGTGTTTATTACATTTTCTTAAGTAGTTGCACAGTTCTGGCTTTTGAAATAAAAAAACAAATGTCATATTTAGAGAAAGTTCACACATAGCATTATATTATATAATTCTGGCTTTTATGCATGAAATATCTATTAGAAATATAGCTGAGCGGATCAGTCAAGATTCAAGTTTTTCTGTTCATGCATATTTTCCCAGGAAATTCGATTGGCATTGAAGATATCTTCTGAGAATTAAATATCTCTTAATATGCTCAGGGGTCTCTCCAGATCCTGGAGCATGATAAACATAAGATATAAAAAAAATACTCATACTCAACTTACTGCTCATCTCCACTCTTCGCCTTCATCCATCTGGTCCCAGGTGCATCTACTCATCACCGCCATTGAGTGGTGAATCCCCGGGTCTCTAGCTTGTGACATCCAGCTCTGGTGAGGCCAAAGACGTTTCTACGCAAGTGCACGTAAGGTCATGATGTCACGACGTATTTGGCATCATTTTGGAGATTCAGTGCTCGGTGGCAGTAATAAGAACGTGCACCACGGAAAGGACAGGGGGCGGTGAGGTGGTGAAGTGCGGAGGGACCAGAGAGGTGAGTATAAATATTTCTTTATTTTTTAATTTGTTAATGACTATTTACAGTTCAGCAAAATGGCATCCATTTGCCACCATTTTGCTGAATCTGCACGGAAGTAAATTACAAAAAAATTGCATTTTGGCCAAAATGCAGATTTTTGAAATACTCGAATAGAATTGTGTTCCATTCACACAATTGCTCATGTGTATTGGAAATGCTCTTTTAAAAAATGATCTGTATTACATGAATAAAATCACAATCCAATCTGTATATGCATTTTTTAGCAATGGGGTAAAATTACATTAATCCTCCAAAAATGGCAATTTTTAAAAACAAGATGTAATTTTTTGTTTTTGCATGTAACATCTAAGGCTGCTTTCACACATCAGGTTTTCTGTTTCAGGCTAATTCCGGCTCTTCCGCCAAAAACCGGAATTGGAAACCGGAGAAACCGGATCCGGCTTTTCCCCCATTGAATAGTATTGGTGCCGGATGGCCCAGCGTTCCTTCCGATGTGATGCCGGATCCGGCGTACATTCAATTCTGGCGTATGGAAAAACCGTCTACTGTAATGTTTTTTGTCTGCGGCGAAAAAGCCGGAAAGGCCGGATCCGGCCTTTCCGGCTTTTCGCCACAATGCATGTCTATGGATGCCGGATTGCGCCGGATCCGGAAAAAGGCGGATCCGGTGGGCGGATCCAGCTTTTTACACTGAGCATGCTCAAAAAATATATATATAGCATAAATATATATAAAGCAGTGCCATTGAGGCCTTCATTCATTTCCAGCCTGCAAAAGAGCCGACATCCTGCCACACCCTGACAAGACGGAAGGAGCCAGAGAGCCTGCCACAGAGCCAGAAACCTGCCTGCCACAGAGCCAGAAACCTGCCACAGAGCCTGAGAGCCTGCCTGCCACAGAGCCAGAAACCTGCCACAGAGCCAGAGAGCCTGCCTGCCACAGAGCCAGAAACCTGCCACAGAGCCAGAGAGCCTGCCTGCCACAGAGCCAGAAACCTGCCACAGAGCCAGCTACCTACCGCAGAGCCAAGCTGTACTTGAGCAGCAGCCATGTCTTCTTCTGGGAGCCCTCCTCCTCGTCGGCGGCGACGCACAGAGGTAAATATGAACAAAATCTAGCTATCTTGCTCCATCGTTGTCGAGTGTGTGTGAGTGTGTGTGAGTGTATATCTAATGTATTTTGTAATCTTTCATCTTTGTAGGAAGCTGCTGAAGCTGCTTCCCCAGCTGAAGAGGTGCTCCCCGAAGAAGAGGGAAGGGGTGGAGAAACACATGGAGAGGGCTCATAATTGGTATGTATCTGTCATGTATTGCGGAACCACACCCTACACTACACACAACACATAACGCAAGATACTTCGAACACAACACATAGAAACTGATACATTCTAAGCTCACACAACACATACAAAACTTATTATAGATATCACATGGCACACAACACATAGAAAGGCTACCAACAAGCAAATAATTTTTGTTATTTTTCTTCTAGAGTTCGGAATCTGGTGCTCAAGCAAGAGGTTCTTCCACTGGCTCCCAGGGTCGTCGGCGTGACACTCGTGGCGGCCGTCGTCGTGTAGGTTTTTTTCTTTTTTTCCTTGGAGGTTAGCAATGTTTCAAATTTTGTGTTATTTTTTTTTCCCCTTTTCCAACAGGTTTCACAGCGTGATCCGGATTCTGACGGTGAGGAGGTCGGCCTTGATATTGACCTCCTCATCGATCTTGTCCGAGACAGGGAGCCGCTGTGGAACATGGCTGACCGCCGCCATGCTGATCTCTCAGTGACCCGTCGACTCTGGCAGCAAATCTGCCGAGAACTGATAGCGAGGTGGGAGGACCTTGATGTCCAGGCCCAGATTCAAGAACGTAAGTATCCTCAGTTCAGTTTTGGTGATGCATTCTAAAATGCTGTTTCTAACAAAGTTGTGTTTCTCCTTTCTTAACAGGTGAGCGGATTGTGAAAAGGTGGTGGTCGATCAGGGATCGCTTTAAGAAGGAGTTCAACAAAGAGATGCGGGCCCCGAGTGGATCTGGAGGATGCAGGAGCAAATACAAGTATGCCCGAGCCCTGTCGTTCCTCAGGTCAACGATGGTGACACGAAGGTAAATATTACCCACCACATGCACTAATAAAAGTTTAATATGTCTAAACCTATTTTGCTCTTTCAGCCAGGGCCATGCAATGGCAGTATATTAATTGTTTGTTTTTTCTCTTTTGTTCCACAGCACCGTCGGGAGCACTCGGGAGCCTGCAGCACAGTTGAACCCTTCTGGGGCGATCCCTCAGGAGGCCGCCACCGAGGGACACTTTGACAGTGAGAATCCCTCTGCACCTTCCCCCTCTGCACCTTCCCACACTTCTGATCCCTCTGTCCCATCCACGAGCGCTGGAGCATCCTGGCCGGTTCCATTGCATGTATCTGCTGGTGAGGATATAGCGTTTCCTGTACCCCACCCCTCTGCTGCAGCCACCTCTAGTACACCTGTAGCATCGGGGCGCCTTCGGCAGAAGGGTCAGGTACAGAGTTATGCGCCCGAGTTCTTACATCTGAACGTATCATTCCAGAATTGTTTGAAAGTTTTGTCCGAGCAAATGGCTGCAGGTTTTAATTTTATAAATAAAAGTATACTCGAGATGCATACACTTCTGGTAACGATGCGTTCAGAGGCAAGACAGTCACCGAACAACACTTTTTTCCAGTCGGTACTTGAGCAAATGGAGGCGCTATCTACTTCTCAGCAGATGCAAGTAATGGAATCCTGCCAGTCCACTCTAGCGCTCATTGCCTCAAGAGCAGATACTCTTGCCACCCATGCTTCAACTGCCCCCCCTTCCTCCACTGTCCATCACTACAGCCACTACCATCCTCCTGACCTGTACCGCCAACCAGACCGTGACCCATCCCACCAACATCACCATCACCCACATCGTGCCCGTGCCCCGTCCCAAACTCCACAACACTTCCAGCGTTCCCGTGCCCTTTCCCACCAGTCACAATGCCAGCCTCCCACCCGTGCCCCTTCCCACCCATATGATGATCCCGACCCTTACAACTTCCCATCTACTTCATCATCGCCTCCTCTCCCTGCCCACTTCCAACAGCCTCTATCACCCTCTTCCCAACCCTCTTCTCCACCCATCACTCCTTCTGCCTCCCAATCCTCCCAAAACATAACCTACACCCCTCCATCCTACCAAATTTCTAACCCCAATCCCACTTTCTTGTCCACCCGCTCAATTGCTTTCTCCACTCCTTCACCACTACCTATTGATCCTTCCCCACCACCAACACATTCCTCTCTGCACACTCCCACTGTCGAAGTGTCCCTATCCGACAGCCCCTCCAACAGTATCTCCACCCCGACGTACGAAAATCTTTAGTGTATGTAGGCTGCATTATTTCTTCTGTTTCAAAAAAAGTTTGGTTGAGTAAGAAAAATTTTAATAAAACTTTTTGTTTACAACTATCTTGTATTTATTCGTTTGTGTCAAATAACAATTTGGTTACACAAGGTTTATTGTTAAGAGGTAAAATACTTTGGGTACAACCCAAACAGATGTACATCTTGGTTAAAAGGTAAAACCAAACAGGTACACAACATGGGTAAAAGGTAAAACCAAATAGGTACACAACATGGGTAAAGGTAACAGTTATTACTAGCTTACATACAAAGTGTTTAAACTCTCTCATCCTGCCAGTGTATTCTTCCTTCGGGTGAAATAAAATATTCTGCAAAGTGATCCTGTATTCTGGAAACAGTGGCAGAACTTCTGTACGTCTGGTTGCTGTAATCCGTCAAGGTGGTTTCGGCAGAGTGGTCCTCAATAGAAAGCTGTTCCTTGGATATAACATAATTGTGTAGGACAACACATGCTTTCACTACCTCATCCACAGTGTCTGTCTTCAAGTTAATGGATGTCAGGAGAACTCTCCATTTGGCGGTTAGGATCCCAAACGCACACTCTACCATTCTCCGTGCAAGTGTGAGTCGGTAGTTGAAAATTCTTTTAGTATTGTTTAAACCACGGCTGGAGTAGGGTTTCAAAAGATGCTCGGAAAGCTGAAAAGCTTCATCCCCAACACAAACAAATGGCATTGGTGGCTCAGAGGTTTGAGGCAGTGGTCTTGGGGGGGGAAATTGAAAGATTTGTCCATATAAATGCCGCCCCATAGAAGACAGTTTGAAAACTTGCGAATCATTAGAACGGCCATACGCCCCAATATCCACCGCAACAAATTTGTAATCCGCATCAGCGATGGCCATCAGCACGATGGAAAAGTACTTCTTATAGTTTAAAAACTGAGATCCAGAACCAGCCGGTTTCACGATACGGATGTGTTTCCCGTCCACCGCACCCAAGCAATTGGGAAACTGACACACTTCCAGGAATCTGTCAGCTACTTCCAACCATGTCTGCATTGTGGGATGTGGAATGTATTCTTCATGCAGAGAGTCCCACAGTGCACGGCAAGTGTGCCTCACTATTCCTGATATGGTTGAAATGCCCAGTCTGAACTGAAAATGTAGTGAAGACAGGGATTCTCCAGTTGCTAGGAATCTGTGAACAAAAGCAAGGCAGAAATTACTGCAAATTCTTACCGAAGAGTGGCCATCAGACGCTCAGCCGGGGTAATGGAGAATCTGCAATAGGTATCACTCCTTCTTATTAGATGTTCAACCCACTCCACCAATACATCAAAGTTCTCTGCTTTCATCCGCACATAGCTGAAAAACTTGTCAGGGTCACCTCGTAGCTCCATATACAAAGTGGAAAAGACTCCCCGGGTCATTCTCTGTGCCGCGATGGGGTGGATCCACAAACGGCGTCGTCGTAGACGCATGACACGCTGTCTCTCTCGCTCCTTCTCAATAACAATTGCTTTCAATCGATTCGCCTCCACGATGAAATCCACGTTGTTCTGCAGAATCTTCGCAATAATGCCGTCCATCTTGCTGTGTATCTTGCTCCTCTCCAACCTGTCGCAGATGGGCTTTAGGAACACTGTATATATAGTTTTCAGCAGGCCAATCACCTTTTTAGCCTTTTAGGGGGCGTTTTTACAAGCCGGATCCGTAAAAAACCGGATAGAAAACCGGACGAAACGGATGGTAACCGATTGGAAGGATCCGGTTTCTCGCCGGATCAGGACACCTGATCCGGCTGAAAAACGGATCCGTCTTATCCGGTTTCTACAAAATAAGCCGGATCCGGCGCTGCGGCGCGATGCCGGAACCGGCATGCGGCGAAAAAACTGATGTGTGAAATCAGCCTTACCTCAGCAGGAAATGCATTGGGGAAAAGTGCAGTTTGCTAGATGTGTACTAAGCCATTGACAACCTTCCAGCTTTGTTTTGAGATGTCAGATAGGTAATTAAAATTACAAAGGGGCATATTTTGTGATATTTTATGCACAAATTTTAAATTCTAAAATTGCAATCATTTGCTGGTGTCTCCTTCCACTAGCTAAATACTTGCTGCTCTTTTCACCCAATTTTTAAATTAATTATGTTAGCCATATCAAAATAAAAATCAAATATTCAACTTTACCAAATATCCCCCATTGCAGATATGTTGTTTATTATCAGTATCATGGTAGATCTTGTACAAAGAGAGAGGCAGGAGTTGAAGCCGGAGTACAGGAAACTTTCGTGTACCTTCCTGCACATAGTAAAGCCCTAACCATGTCTACCTTGTAAGTATATATTAGATATAAGCATATATGAGTAATTGGAGCCCAGTTTAGTGCATTCTTAAAAGCAGGGAATAGTTCAATAGCCAGATGACTTATTTTGAAACATATAAGCAATGTGCAAATAATTAGAGGCATAAAACAGTCCTAATATGTGTTATATAGGGATTTGTAGACTGTATGCTGTACTAATTATGAAGAGGTTCATGCATGGAACCTCTGCATCCTGATAGAGTCCAAGTAGAGTATCAATTACAAAATAGCATTATACAGAGTTTTTCTCAGACAGCCCGTATTTGTGCCAAAAAGGTGCCCAGTGTCACCCATCACAAGGACAGCTATGCTTGTCATCTTCAATTCTGCCAAATAAAAAGGACAAAATCTGACAAGTGATTTAGTTCCAGGTAAATTGACTTTTGAACTGCCATGTTGATTTCTTTCTAAGAAACAGATGATGGAAATTTTCTTCACATCACCATGCGTTCATTTATGGACAGGTCTCTGTGTCAACTTCTAATCTCAGAGCACTGATGGAAACTATTGTTCCAAGACAGATCTCCCACGGTAAGCTCAGAAGCGAACGCTCTCTAAAGCTGCTATAATACTACTGCTCCTAGAGCCCATTAGCTCGTTGTTTATAAGAATTCGATTTTGTGCATTGCTCAGTATAATAGATTTATAGTCATAAGTCATATATATATATATTTATCAAATGGGGAAAATAAGTGTTTGATATACTGATAATTTTGAAAGTTTTGCCACCTACAAAGAATGGAGATGTGTGTAATTTTTATTGTAGGTAGAATTTAACTGTGAGAGACAGAAAAAAAAATCCAGAAAATAACATTGCATGATTTTAACATAATTAATTTGCATTTTATTGCATGAAATAAGTATTTGATACAATAGAAAAACAGAACGTAAAATTTGGTACATAAACCTTTGTTTGATGTTTCAGAGGTCAGATGTTTTTTTGTAGTCCTTCACCAAGTTTGTACACACTGCAGCATGGATTTTGGCCCACTCCTGCATACAGATCTTCTGCAGATCTTTCAGGTTTCATGGCCGTCACTGGTCAACATTGAATTTCATCTCCTTCCAAAGATCTCCTATTGGTTTCAGGTCTGGAGACTGGCAAGGCCACTGCAGGACCTTGAAATCCTTCTTATGGGGCCACTCCTTAGTTGCCCTGGCTGTGTGTTTCGGGTCATTGTCATGCTGGAAGACTTAGCTACGAACCATCTTCAATGCTCTTACTGAGGGAAGGAGGTTGCCAAAATCTTGCAATAAATGATCCGATCCATCCTACCTTCAATGTGGTGCAGTCGTCCTGTCCTCTTTGCAGAAGAGCACCCCCAAAACATCATGTTTCCCCAACCATGCTTGATGGTTGTGACCATGTTCTTGGAGTTGTACTCATCCTTCTTCTTCTTCAAATCACGGCTAGCGAAGTTGATACTAAAAAGTTCTATTTTGGTCTCATCTGACCACATGACCTTCTCCCATGCCTCCTTTGGATCATACAGATGGTGATTATCCAATTTCAAACGGGCCTGGACATGTGCTGGCGTGAGCAGGTTGACCTTGCATGCCCTGCAGGATTTTAATCCATGATGTTGTAGTGTGTTACCAATGGTAATGTTTGAGACTGTGGTCCCTGCTCTCTTCAGGTCATTGACCAGGTTCTCCAGTGTAGCTCTGAGCTGATTCCTGACCTTTCTCAGAATAATTCTTACCCCACGACACAAAATTGTGCATGGAGCCCAAGACCGAGGAAGATTGACAGTCAACTTGTGTTTCTTCCATTTTGTAATTATTGTGCCAACAGTTCTTGCCTTCTCACCAAGCTGCTTGCCTATTGTCTTGTAGCCCATCCCAGCCCTGTGCAGTTCTACAATTTTGTCCCTGGGGTGTCCTTAGACAGCTGTTTCGTCTTGGCCATGGTGGAGAGGATAGAGTGTGATTGATTGAGTATGTGGACAGGTGTCTTTTATACATAAAAAAAAGTTCAGATGCAATATTTGCATTCTAGCTAACAATGCCATATGCTTCATGTCTGACAGAAAATATCAACAACTCTATCAGCATCCTTTGCTTTATTTCTCATAGATGTGCTAACCCCTTCTAATAGTTTTTTTTTCATTGAGGCACCCGTCTGGCTTTCTTTACCTCCAGAGTGCTGCAAAATCCAGCATCACGTACAAAGCAGCGCTGTCATAGCCTCTGCCGCCTTGCTGAAGCAAAGCATCAGTGAAACTCGTTTCTGGGGCGGGGCTAGTCCATGCTGTGTCCCTGCATGCTGTCATTATGCAATGTTCACAGTGGCAGCACACGCTTTGTGTTGAAGGCTCAGATGAGTAGTAACGAGCTGGCAACAAGAGAAGAATGCAATGTAAGGTTACTTGACGTGCAGAGACCAGTGCTGCACTCACACTCACTTGCGGTGGCAATGCTGGTCACTGAACGCTGGGTATCCTGACACGGCACTCTGACTGTGCGCTCTCTTCTGTGTTGCCGGCTTGTTACTACTAATCTGAGTTTACAACACAGAGCACACACTGTCACTGTGCACATTGCACAATGACAGCACACATGAACACAGGGACTAGCCCCAATCCTGAAACAAGCATCACCGATGAGGCAGGGAGCAGAGGCTATGATGGTGACTGCAGCCTCTGCACCCTGCTCTGATGATTCTTGGTTTGAAACTCCCAGCATGCACTGGGATTCTCAAAGTGTCATCACACAGGAAGAGGAGAAAAAGCAATAAGAGTTAGATAGTGTAGTTAGGGAACAGTAGGGAATGTTTAATGTAAGTTTATTAGAGAATAGCTTAGATTGCAGCATCAAATAGATAGGGATTTAGATGGAAATTTATTTTACCTCCGAACTACCCTTTTAATATATGGAGTACATGACATGTATTCTAGGACTTTGGCTCAATTTTAGGCAGAAAACTGGCACCTTCTAGAGAGTAAATTTCCTCTATGGTCGAATTTAATAATCCAAACACCCAAAAGACTCTTTTTTTCTTTCATTGCTTTTTCTCATTATCTATTGTCGAATGTATGTGTTTTTTGGTCATTTTCATCACTTCTTTGCTAATGTCCATTACAATTTGTTCTATATTTGTGCTTATATTTATTGTACTGTGATCTTTTTTTATTTTCTTGTACAGTTACATATTTGAGACTTCTGCTTCTTCTATTATCCAGCTCCTATCAACTTGCTTCACAATTTTGGCACATGGAGTTACAAAACAATAGGATACAACTTGTATCTATTGTAAGCTATGCTGCTGTTCACACGTCCTTGTTTTTGTGAACCAAGCAAAAATCACAGAGACGTCTGTTTTTTTTTTACTGGCATCACAAATAAGATTTGCCAATACAAGTCTAGTTGTTAATGAAAATCACAGGGAGCACATATATAGTATCAGTGTCCAGTCCGTATGCCGTCAGTGATTAAATTTAACACTGTAATGTATAGGAGAAGTTTGGGAATTCGTTTATCCATATGTGAAAATCACTGATGTAACACTGATGGTAAAAACTAACACATGGACCAAACATGATGAAGCGTGAATCCAAAACATTGATGATGTTTGTAGCATTTTTTGCAAACGTGAAAGAACACAAACATCTAAATGAAGGTTTATACAGTTTGTTTTTTTTAAATCAAACCTTAATTTTGGCTAAAGAAGGCTAAACACATTCCTCACCCGTCGAAAGGGACATGGTATAGCAGATGAGGGTTTAACCTAAATGTTACATTATGCACCAAAAAACTGTGTGCAAAAATTTATAAAAAAAAAAAGGAAATTTACTCTTGTGGCATGAGACATTTTGATAAATTTGGCACATTTGAAAACTGTTTAGTCTACAGAACCCCTCATACACATTAGATTACTGTCAACTGAGCACGCTGATATTGACAGGTTCAGGTGATGGTCTAATGTGTATGTGGGTCGATCAACTGATGGTTGGGAGAGAGGTTCATTGCACAAATCTGATTTCAGACTGTCGATAGCATTGTTCTCCCTGAGTAAGCCACCAGTCAACATGTCAGTTTGCAGATTTCCCATAGAAAACATAGGAGCACTCGGCCGAGCAAGCGCTTCTGTGAATGGGAGCGTCAACTGAGATGACTCTTGGCAGAACAATTAGCCAAAGCATCGATCATCCATCAGTCACCTAATGGGCATGGTTTGCACTAAGAATTAGGCAGTATTGATATATTTGCCACGTTGAATAGGAGAAGAAAAAAACAATATCTAAATTCCAATAATAAGTTAATATTCTTTTTCTCTTTTTTTTAATTTAGTAACTATTACCAAATGTAGAAAGTAACACAAAGTATTAATAACAGCCTTTTTCACACTGGTCTTAATTAAAAACATGCTGGGGTAAAATGCACATCTCCCAGCAAATTGAGCACATTTCTTGATATGTGAGTGTGATGCCCCAGGGTCCTGGTCATCACAGTGGCATTGTTTTCCTCACGGGGAGAGTGATATCACGCTTGGAAGCAAAAGAAAATATCTTTTCTATGAGGTAAATAAATACAAGCAAAATGTTCGCATTGCTGGCAAGAAGGGGGAGCTCTGAACCTGGCTTTCCGGGGAGCTGCTCTTGATATATATTCTGGCTGGAGGGGAAGTGAGTGAGCAGTGTCAGGAGGACAGGAAGAGAGCAGTCAGACAGTCAGTGTAATAAAGACTGAAGGGGCCGTGTAGCCAGAGTTGCTGCAGATCCTGGAGAAAGAGAACTGAGAAGGAAAGGACAGTTTGTAGAAAGTGTGCAGAAGAGCAAAGCACAGGAGAGTGACATTGGGGAGGACAGCTGTGATTGAGCTATCTCCCTGCAGAGCGCAGATACCGGTAGCCGGAAGATTGAGGTTGTGTCGGACTCTAGGAGGCACAGCAGAAACCGGCAGGACAGCTGGATTATATATCACCTTTGTGCCCTAATACCCAGGAGGCACAGTGGCACATAAAGGCCGGGTCGTGATAGAGACCCTGTAAAAAGGCTCGAGCCACCTGTCATAAGGGTTTGTGTCCCACCTTTATGGAGGACAGAGAGAACTGTGAGGACCTTGCCAGAAGCCATAGGCAATAAGGGACTACAACACCACCACGGAATGAGGAAGGCTTTCATCTCCACCTGGTAGAGGGGACTCTGAACTAGCTTCCAAGCCGGCCGGACCCTGCCTGTACCTGTGATCTGGTGCCCTGGACTGCGGTTGCCTGAAGCATTCAGTAAACCAGGTAAAGAGACTGCAAACCTGTGTCCTCCGTTCTTTACTGCACCACTCACCATCCTCATCTATACACCGGGAGCCCTGGGGACCTACTTCACCTGTGGAAAGTTATACCATCTAGCTGCCACAACATCACCCCAGAGGACTCCTTTTAGCAGCGTCGGTCCCCACTGACAAAACATCACAGGTGGCGTCACAAACGCAAACTTTATTTAAAACCCCTTTAAAGACCTTTCCCCTTTAATTGGGCGCCCAGGGCCACGGACCTGGTCGCAGCTACCATGACATCCCGTTTATGTACTGTGGGGTACCGAGTACCCCACAGCCCTGGCGGGCTACTCATGTGCGCCAGAGAGTTAAATATTTAATAATTATTATAAATTGCCCCGCACCTCTTTCCAGTAAGTTCAACTTATGTTTTAGACAGTAACTATGATAAATAGAAATAAAATCCCAAATTATCAAATTATTCATGCATCATAATGCGTGACAAGCATAGGGGGAATAATAAATCTCCCCACCCACCCCACACACAACAACACGCACACACGCACACACACAACACGCAAGCACACACACAACACGCACGCACACACACAACATGCACACACACAACATGCACACACACAACATGCACACACACAACACGCACGCACACACACAACATGCACACACACAACACTCGCACACACACGCACACATGTACACAAAACGCACTTCTCCTGCAGCTTTGTTCAGAGCAGTGCATTATAATCTGTGCTTCTTCAGCTTCTGCTAATCTACAACTCTATGCATGCCCTGACAGCAGCGTTGAGATTATGTCACTGGAGTGGTGAAAAGAAGACTTAATCTAAAATAATTTAAAATTTCCTATCCAGATAGCCATTCCCATGTAAGTTGTTAGTAGAAAAATTCCAATCTTAAGTATATTTCATGTGACAAACACATTTCTAACCTATTCTGACTAGAGCATGCCTCACTAAACATAAAATTACATTGCTGGGAATGATAAAAATGCAAGCCGTGAATATGTATCTCCATTAACTGTACTGGTTAGGTCACCAATAGTGTCCGCAAAATGGGAAAAGCGCAGGCATTAAGTCACATTTCAGAAGCAAAGCAATATAGACACCTGTAGCTGTACTGATAAGCTCGAATGAGGAAAGTCAAGATATTATGTTTCTTACTAGGTCTCTGCTATAGAAGTCAGTCATAACTATTCCCTTAGCTATATACACAGCAATATGTTATGGCTTGTTATATTTACATCTAATATTTTGCTAAATTATTCAATACCTTAAAAAAATTGATTCATCTGGAAAATGCTGTGACCCGATTGTTCATGCCGACCCCCTGACTAGGTGATTAAGGAGGAATATTTCTCCTTTTGGAATGTGCCAAGCTGGCACAAGGAGAGTAATAGGCCATGCAATGCTTCTATGGGTATTTAAATATGCAAATGGTCTCTACAGAGAGGAAGAGAACTTGAGCTTTCTCTCACCACTTATGGGAAGTTGCAATCCTAAAATTCAATATCGACCCTCTAACGAGCCTTGTCACATGACGGATAAAAAAACAAGACCAGACACTCCATTTACAGAAATGTGTTTAAGGTGTTTGCCACTCATCAGTGCAAAGCAGGATAAGTGATTTGACACATTATATTTTCTGGACAGTGGCTGCTACTCATTAATTTTTATCCTGATATATAATTGCTAGATAAAAACTTTTAGTTCATCTTTCTGTCCACACCTGTCTGTCAGAAATCTTGTACTCTCTAGAAACTTTAAATAGTAACATACATTTTTAATTTATTATAGTCAATAACTAACTTCTTTTGTCAGATGTGTTTCCTCAGTTTCCTTTTTAGGTACTATGGTTTTGAGTCTTGAATTTAGCAAATGTTGAATATTCATCACTAACCCTTTATGAGATGATCTAGCCCCTAACGTATGCAGAATCATAATTGTTATTTTCGTGTCTTCCTGAGTTTCTAACCATTGAAGTTCTTTTAGCTGTAGATAAAACTCATCATATCTTAGTCCAGATGACATAAAATTTGTGATTCATTTTAAAGCCACATGTACATGTGCCACAAATAACAACTATCATATAAATACATAAAGAGTTTTCTATTCCTTCCATGGGTCACATATTGGTGCTTTAGGAAAACTCAAGTCACTTTGGAGCCATTAATACAATTTGGAAAAACATATTTGTTCTAGTTGCATCACATAATAAATGGGTCCATTTTTATATGTTGTGCCCGGAGGTGTGAAATATGTGTATTTGATATTAGAATGGGGTTCTTCTTCTAGCTTTCTGAAGTTTTACCTACTTCTCAACAGGATCACTATAGTGAAAGAAGGGCTTTCTTCAAAATCGTCCTGGAAAAACAGTTCTGGAAGTGACCCTAGTCAAATCTTAACAAGTCTTGCAGATGTGTGAATTCCCAAACACATGATTCTTTTTGGTAGTCACACAAATACATCCAAGACTGAGGCAGATCAAATGTCCCTCTCTGTCTCAGCCAATGTAAGTGAGCTTCATCAACCATTACCTCAAGAGCCTGAGGTTATGATTTTACAGTTTTACAGAGTTCAGAAATAAGACTTATATAGTTTGAACAGTAGAAGTAGAGGAAAAATTGATATAGGAAATGTAGTTACAAATGTCCTAATACACAAATGGTACAAGATTATTAGGTATGTAACTGACTTCCAAATATTGGTTATCCAAACACATTTTTTGACCAAGCATGGAGGCTGTTCAAGACAGGATGTATTATAAAAAGATCCAATACTTGTGATAGAATAAAAAAAAATGTAACCTTATATTTGGAAATTTAAAATGTGGAAAGAAGGAGTAAACATGGCCAATCATGTTCAGAATATTGTTTTCCTATTGTTTCTCTTTGTGAGTGTTATCTTTGATGAAACCTGATAAATGCTAAATAAATTATTATTTGTGAATGGTCATCCTCGGGCTTGGATACTGAGATCAAATTTATTTTCAAATGAGGGGCTCCACAGAATGATATAGATGGTGGAATTCAACGTAGCTCAGCCAGCTCCTGACAGGGAATTGGGCTGGTACAGGTTTTGAAATAAGTCAGCCGGCTGCCCCTTTGTAATTGACATTGGGAAAGGAGTCTCCATCCTGTGTCGAGAAATGCCAAAATTGGGGGTGCCAGGTCAAAGGATTGGAGCTGACATCATGGCATTGGGATTCATTTAATCAATAAAGCATATTATTTAATTCTTGCTGTTAATATGAATATATAAGGATAACTTGTCCATTATGCCGCTCTCTATAATATAACAATTTTTGGAAGAGCACTACAGTTTTTCCCTTTTAAACTTTTCCAATTGCCAAGTTCCCTCAGTACTCCATTAATAAGTCTGTCTACATTAGGGGATGTAAAGGAATAGGTAGGGATATTTTAGGCTTCTCTTCAGGTTCATCCCTTTCAGGGCATTGTCTCCTTTTTCATTTTTAAGAGAGAGATTCACTTAGATGCTTCAATAAACATTTATTGAACAACAGTCAGACAAAATGTAAGCATGGTAACAACATTGACTCTAGAAGGGAAGGCCTTGACCTCCATACAAGTGTATGACATATGCAGCGCCCCAGAGTCCTGGTCGTTGCAGTACTGTGGCTCCGCCACTAAGGGGAGCCATGGTGCGTTCGATGGCACTGAAGGAGTTCCTCCAATCAGGTATCACAGACACCAATATGTTTCACAGCTGGGCCTCCGGGGGGAGCTAAGGGTGCTATTCATTAGGCCACTCCCCACCATAGTGGGTAAACTGGGGGTCAGGCAGGAAGTTAGTAGAGAACGCTGACTGGATTGAACGAAGCAACACCTAGTGAGAGAGGGTGTTGTGGAGGAAGAGACAGTAGGGTCTCTGCCAGGGGTGGGACCCTGGCAGAGGCTTGGCATTGGAAAGAACGTAACGGGACCGTGCCTGCTCAGCATAGCGGCGGTGCCCAAGAAAGGACTAGAAGCGAGATAGATTGTGCTGAGTGAGAAACGAGATCAAGCAGACGGAGAATACCAGCAGGGGTTTTGTTGAAAGAGGCAGCACCTTGCTGAGGCGCATTACCGGTGGCCGGAACGCCGAGGGAGTGGAATAATATACAGCTTTAAGCCATACTCCAAACAGCGGCAGGACAGTCAGTCTCAGGCGGGCTGTCTACCACATATCACCTATGAAGTCTTGGGGGGCAATTGCGGGAGAGGGGCGTCTCTAGGGTCCCGGAAGAACTCCAGGCCTACCTGACAAACGGGTGCCGTTCTTACTGTAACATCAGGAAGGGACGGAAGATTAGCAGAAGATCAGTTAATCGAGTTGTGAGGGAACTTAAGAAACAGACACAACAGTTGTGGGGTACTTTCCGTAAGCACAGCAGGGAAGGACTACAACACACAGCGCTAAGAAGGAAGGCACTGATTTCCACCTGTGAGGAGAACTCTGGAGGTGCCATTGGACCGGCCGGACTTGCGCAGCCTGGTGGACCGGATTCCGGACTGAGGACCGAGAGATCTCCAGTAAAGAGGTAAAGAGACTGCAACCTGGTGTCCTCGTTATTTACCGCGACCTGCACCCCACAACTGCACCGCTACACCACCGTTAACAGCACCTATTTGCAACGGACGTCCCCCACTGACGGACAGGGCCACGGACCGGGTCTAGCCACCGTGACAACCCCAGGACTGAGATCCCAGAGGCCCGGCTCCGGGTACCCCTCGGCCCTGCGGCGGTGTGGGGGCGCTCCGCAAATTTGGCGTCACGAACAGGATCTACTTAAGCCTGAAGAATCAGGTCATGTGTGCCTAGAGACTGTGATTTACTGTACTTGAACCGTACTTTATTGAAAAGACTGTGTGTTGTGCCATTTGCCGCCAAAATCCGCCGCCATTGCAGCGCTGAGGAGAGCGCAGGAAGAGAAGAGGGGCGTGGAGTGGGCGTAGACAAGTTGGAGAGCGCGAACAGCAATGGCCGCCCAGTCTAAATATTTCTGTGTGTTGAGGACGTGCCCGTCAACAGCTGAGGTCCGCCTCCTGATCCTGGCCCGAGGGTGGAGACCATGGGGACGGGGCCGCCCACGGAAGAGACCGCGGGAAGAAGACGCGGGAAAAGAACAAGAAATGGCGGCACCAGGAGCACAGCGCGGAGCTGACCCGGCCCAGTCCGAGGCCGCACAAGCTGGGACAGGCTCTGAAACGCCAACGCTGCGGGGTCTGACCCTCACCGAGCCACTGTTGGGCCGACCCCCTGTGCCACTGTCCGAAGAATGTGTGGCTGCAGCCGAGGCCCGACAGCTGGCCCGCCGCCTGAAGGCTGATGCCCGTGCCCTCACCCGGGTGGGCCAGCCCACCGAGATCAAGTTGTCTCCTGTTGCTGCTTACCCGGCCGCGGCGGAAGGTACGCTACCCGCACCGGGCCTGAAAATCATGCCGGATGCTGAGCACTTACGGCGTCTGATAGCAGCATGGCGGAGCCGGCCCCATCCTACAGAACCGGTCGACCTAGTTAGTGCTCCGGAGATCCCGCCATCACACTGGGGTGTGGTGGTGGCCTTTAATCCCCAGTGCGGAAGGGGAGTAATCCAAGAGATCGGGGAGCCGATACAGGTCCGCGTAGACCGGGAGGAGGTGGAGCCTTGCAGCGGGAGGATCGCTCGCGATCTGGAGCCAGGTGATGCCGTCACCTACACTCGTTGGAGGAGGGCTACGGGAGAGGCTGGCTGGATGGCGCGGGGCATGCAGCGATGCATTGCCCTCCAGGCTGCTGCCGGAACACCAGAAGGAGCTGATTCAGTGGGGAAAGCAGCAGAGCCCGGCCCCGCGGAACCCCGAGAAGCCCAGCCTTGCCGTGCCCCGGAGGGACGTGTGCGTCTGCCAGTAAGGAGGACCTCCCGGCGAGGGATTTTATCACTGCTGGGACCGGAACGGCGTCCTGGCTCACCGGTGCGATCTGTTGGCCTGGTGAGGCCGGATAAGAGGTCGCCTTCCGCAGAACCCCAGTAAGATTTTATTGCTTCTAAAATGTAAATAGTTACTGTTTGTTCTTTAAGTTGCTGCTAAACCCGTCCAGGGTAAACTTTAAAAAGGTGACCCCTTTGTTGACCTGGGGTCACTATTGTTGTTTTCTTGAAGTTTTGCACAAAGTTACACAAACTGCGAAATCATGGACTGTGCATGATTTGAACTTTCTTGTAAATAGTTTGCACCTTCTTAAAGGTGCTTCCTACTGGTTTTGTTTAAAGACATTTTGCGAAGATACCATTCCGGAGCCTTTGCATGGACTGGTAGGCTGAGAAGAAGAGCTACCTCAGAAAGACTTGATCTCCTCTTAAAGGGGAGGTTAGAATTGAACCTGAAAGTGATACTGTTTTGGAACAGTAATGTCATGATGATGCTTTGCAAGAAATGTAACCGTTTTACATGAAAAGTTATATGTGTTTAATATGTTTGAAATGTGAAGCTTGAATAATGTTCTTCAAAAGGAAAGATGCAGAAAGCCTGTTGAGGTAGACTAGAGTTCTGCATGGATAGAAACGTAAGAAAGTAATAATGAAGGTGAGGATAGAAGGTAAACCCTGCGTCCCCATAGAAAGTTAGTTCGTTACTAAGGACAGAAAGTAGACCCGTAGGGGTTAGTGAGTGAGTCCTTATAGGAGCCAGGCAGAGTGGGCTCCATGTTCTCAAACTGAAAGGAATGTTATGTCTATACTATGTATAGTAGAGAAAGGCAGTAGGCCCTGGCTGAACGGGGCGGTCCTGTAAAAGAAAGGAGAGGCAGTAGGTCTGGTGCCATAGGGACAGGCGGTCCTGCAGGTTCAAAAGTAGGAGAATGAAGAGTTACTTTGCCCTGTAATGTGATTATAGGAAGGCCTTTGGTAAACTAAGAGTGTATGTTTCTTAAAGGCAATGTTAATTTATTGTTCCAGCATTTGCACTGAGTAGAATACCCGGTTGGGTAGCAGGAGTTATGTATAGCCTGAAATTTACAATGTTGACTATGTTTTGTAACGTTAAAGTGTCCTCACCTCCCATAAAGGGAAGCCTGTTCAAGTATGCTTATTGTTTTGCACTCAACAAATTTGTATGTCTTTTTGCTAACCTGTATTGTTGTTTTCTTCCCAGTCCCGGAGTACTGTGTTTAACCAGGGGGGAGTGCAGCGCCCCAGAGTCCTGGTCGTTGCAGTACTGTGGCTCCGCCACTAAGGGGAGTCATGGTGCGTTCGATGGCACTGAAGGAGCCTCCAATCAGGTATCACAGACACCAATATGTTTCACAGCTGGGCCTCCGGGGGGAGCTAAGGGTGCTATTCATTAGGCCACTCCCCACCATAGTGGGTAAACTGGGGGTCAGGCAGGAAGTTAGTAGAGAACGCTGACTGGATTGAACGAAGCAACACCTAGTGAGAGAGGGTGTTGTGGAGGAAGAGACAGTAGGGTCTCTGCCAGGGGTGGGACCCTGGCAGAGGCTTGGCATTGGAAAGAACGTAACGGGACCGTGCCTGCTCAGCATAGCGGCGGTGCCCAAGAAAGGACTAGAAGCGAGATAGATTGTGCTGAGTGAGAAACGAGATCAAGCAGACGGAGAATACCAGCAGGGGTTTTGTTGAAAGAGGCAGCACCTTGCTGAGGCGCATTACCGGTGGCCGGAACGCCGAGGGAGTGGAATAATATACAGCTTTAAGCCATACTCCAAACAGCGGCAGGACAGTCAGTCTCAGGCGGGCTGTCTACCACATATCACCTATGAAGTCTTGGGGGGCAATTGCGGGAGAGGGGCGTCTCTAGGGTCCCGGAAGAACTCCAGGCCTACCTGACAAACGGGTGCCGTTCTTACTGTAACATCAGGAAGGGACGGAAGATTAGCAGAAGATCAGTTAATCGAGTTGTGAGGGAACTTAAGAAACAGACACAACAGTTGTGGGGTACTTTCCGTAAGCACAGCAGGGAAGGACTACAACACACAGCGCTAAGAAGGAAGGCACTGATTTCCACCTGTGAGGAGAACTCTGGAGGTGCCATTGGACCGGCCGGACTTGCGCAGCCTGGTGGACCGGATTCCGGACTGAGGACCGAGAGATCTCCAGTAAAGAGGTAAAGAGACTGCAACCTGGTGTCCTCGTTATTTACCGCGACCTGCACCCCACAACTGCACCGCTACACCACCGTTAACAGTACCTATTTGCAACGGACGTCCCCCACTGACGGACAGGGCCACGGACCGGGTCTAGCCACCGTGACAACCCCAGGACTGAGATCCCAGAGGCCCGGCTCCGGGTACCCCTCGGCCCTGCGGCGGTGTGGGGGCGCTCCGCACATACATGGAGCTTAAGACTGAGATGTAGATACAAAAGCACATGCCAGCATGGGGTATATAAGCAAATTAAACTAAAGGGTCAAATATATACAAATGAGAAGAAGAAAAAAATAACAGCGGTAAATAGAAGAGAAAAAAAGATGGGGTAGAAGGAGTTGAATAGTTTTGGCAGTAAAAATACGTAATGTGAGAGAATCATCAATCTAAAAAGGATTAACAAAGAAGACTACCTTGAGATAGCCACAATGAAAAATCTGGTGATCTAAATTGAGACTAAAAATGCCATGTGGAGAACCCCTCAGAGGCCGATTTGTTATCAAACAGCCTGAGCTCCTCCAATTTAGAATCCACTTTAGAGAAGCAGAAGGAAATTTGTCAATGAATTCCTGAATAATCTCTGGTTCGATCATGGCGCAGTTACTACTGAACCTAGGCAAAATGATTTCGTTTTTCAATGAGGAATACTGTCTGCCAGGAACGGGTCTGTGGCATATTTATAAGGCTAAACAACTTGGAATTTCATTATACAGATATTACATATTATTAATTATTATCTACTATATAATTGTCTAAGGGTCACTTCCGTCTTTCTGTCCTTCTGTCTGTCTGTCTGTCACGGATATTCATTGGTCGCGGCCTCTGTCTGTCATGGAATCCAAGTTGTTGATTGGTCGTGGCAAAACGCCCATGACCATTGCCACGACCAATCAGCGATGCGCACAGTCCGGAAGAAAATGGCCGCTCCTTACTCCCCACACTCACTGCCTGGCGCCCGCATACTCCCCTCCGGTCACCGCTCACACAGGGTTAATGCCGCCGGTAACGGACCGCGTTATGCCGCGGGTAACGCACTCCGTAACCGCTGCTATTAACCCTGTGTGTCCCCAATTTTTTACTATTGATGCAGCCTATGCGGCATCAATAGTTAAAAAATGTAATGTTAAAAATAATAAAAAAACAAAAAACCTGCTATACTCACCCTCTGTACTCCGCCGTGCCGCTCGCGCCAGCTGCCATCTTCCGTTCCCGGCGATGCATTGCGAAATTACCCAGAAGACTTAGCAGTCTTGCGAGACCCCTAAGTCATCTGGGTAATTTTGCAATGCATCCTGGGAACGGAAGATGGCGTCTGGCGCGAGCGGCTCGGCGGAGCTTCGGTGGATCCCAAGCGTCGGTAACCGCTTCCTGGATCCAGGCGCCAACGGAAGGTGAGTATATAACTATTTTTTATTTTAATTCTTTTTTTTTAACAGGGATATCATGCCCACATTACTATATACGTGGGCTGCGCAATATACAACGTGGGCTGCGCAATATACAACGTGGGCTGCGCAATATACTACGTGGGCTGCACAATATACTACATGGGCTGAGCAATGTACTACGTGGGCTGCGCAATATACTACGTGGGCTGAGCAATGTACTACGTGGGCTGCGCAATATACTACGTGGGCTGCGCAATGTACTGCGTGGGCTGCGCAATGTACTGCATTGGCTGCGCAATGTACTGCGTTGGCTGCGCAATGTACTAAGTGGGCTGCGCAATGTACTGCGTGGGCTGCACAATGTACTGCGTGGGCTGCGCAATGTACTGCGTGGCTGTGCAATATACTATGTGGGCTGTGCTACAGTTATATGAAAAAGTTTGGGCACCCCTATTAATCTTAAGCTTAATGTTTTATACAAATTGTTTTTTTTGCGACAGCTATTTCAGTTTCATATATCTAATAACTGTTGGACACAGTAATATTTCTGCCTTGAAATGAGGTTTATTAATTACAGAAAATGTGCAATCTGCATTCAAACAAAATTTGACAGGTGCATAAGTATGGGCACCCTTACCATTTTCTTGTTTTAAATACTCCTACCTACTTTTTACTGACTTACTAAAGCACTTTTTTTGGTTTTGTAACCTCATTGAGCTTTGAACTTCATAACCAGGTGTATGCAATCATGAGAAAAGCTACTTAAAGTGGCCACTTGCAAGTTGTTCTCCTGTTTGAATCTCCTCTGAAGAGTGGCATCATGGGCTCCTCAAAACAACTGTCAAATGATCTGAAAACAAAGATTATTCAACATAGTTGTTCAGGGGAAGGATACAAAAAGCTGTCTCAGAGATTTAACCTGTCAATTTCCACTGTGAGGAACAGAGTAAGGAAATGGAAGAACACAGGTACAGTTCTTGTTAAGGCCAGAAGTGGCAGGCCAAGAAAAACATCAGAAAGGCAGAGAAGAAGAATGGTGAGATCAGTCAAGGACAATCCTCAGACCACCTCCAGAGAGCTGCAGCATCAACTTGCTGCAGATGGTGTCACTGTGCATCGGTCAACTATACAACGCACTTTGCACAAGGAGAAGCTGTATGGGAGAGTGATGCGAAAGAAGCCGTTTCTGCAAGCACGCCACAAACAGAGTCGGCTGAGGTATGCAAAAGCACATTTGGAGAAGCCAATTTCCTTTTGGAAGAAGGTCCTGTGGACTGATGAAACCAAGATTGAGTTGTTTGGTCATACAAAAAGGCGTTATGCATGGCGGCAAAAAAACACAGCATTCCAAGAAAAACACTTGCTACCCACAGTAAATTTTGGTGGAGGTTCCATCATGCTTTGGGGCTGTGTGGCCAATGCCGGCACCGGGAATCTTGTTAAAGTTGAGGGACGCATGGATTCCTCTCATTATCAGCAGATTCTTGACAATAATGTTCATGAATCAGTGACAAAGTTGAAGTTACGCAGGGGATGGATCTTTCAGCAAGACAATGATCCAAAACACGGCTCCAAATCTATTCAAGCATTCATGCAGAGGAACAATTACACTGTTCTGGAATGGCCATCCCAGTCCCCAGACCTGAATATCATTGAACATCTGTGGGATCATTTGAAGAGGGCTGTCCATGCTCGGCGACCATCAAACTTAACTGAACTGGAATTGTTTTGTAAAGAGGAATGGTCAAAAATACCTTCATCCAGGATCCAGAAACTCATTAAAAGCTACAGGAAGCGACTAGAGGCTGTTATTTTTGCAAAAGGAGGATCTACTAAATATTAATGTCACTTTTCTGGTGAGGTGCCCATACTTATGCACCTGTCAAATTTTGTTTGAATGCAGATTGCACATTTTCTGTTAGTACACTAAACCTCATTTCAAGGCAGAAACATTACTGTGTCCAACAGTTATTAGATATATGAAACTGAAATAGCTGTTGCAAAAAAACAATTTTTATAAAACATTAAGCTTAAAATTAATAGGGGTGCCCAAACTTTTTCATATAACTGTATACACTACGCATACATATTCTAGAATACCCGATGCGTTAGAATCGGGCCACCATCTAGTTATTATTATAATGATCTCAGTATCCAAGCCCGAGGATGACCATTCACAAATTATAATTTATTTAGCATTTATCAGATTTCATCAAAGCCTACAACCTGCAGTAATCACCGATCGACCAAACCACTGCATGACCAGCTCTATCCTCGCCTACTGTATTCTCACCCATCCCTTGTAGATTGTGAGCCCTCGCGGGCAGGGTCCTCTCTCCTCCTGTACCAGTTATGACTTGTTCAAGATTATTGTACCTGTCTTTATTATGTATACCCCTCCTCACATGTAAAGCGCCATGGAATAAATGGCGCTATAATAATAAATAATAATAATTATAACAACAATTTTTAATTGCTAGATATACCTTGGCATGCATAGTAAAAGAATATCAGAGCACTTACTATAGATTGACAGATTATGCTAAATCAACAATGGTATAAATATATAAGCATACTAAAAACACTGAATCACAAATCTAGAGGTTTAGTGGATTCTCAAAACAACAAAGATCTGCGAAAATAAATAACCCCTCAAGAAAAAAATATAAATAGAATTTTAATAATATTTGAAATTGTTAAAAATTATATTACAATGTGAGGGGAGCGTCACAGAAATGAAGAGTTCATGAAAAAAGCATCAGGTAGTGGAATAGTGTATACGGCTAGTATCAGAATCTTTATCAAGTAATTGGTTGTACATTGAAAACATGCATAAGGCTAGAAAATAGAAGGTGAATTGCAATGACAAATTGCAAGGTACAAAAAGTACCACTAACTCATATTGTCTGGTGAAAATATAACATGTCACCACTAAATATCTCAGAATATCTATATACAATAACAATTAAATCGATGCTCTTGTGGCACCCCAGGAGTTCAGGTACCACAGTGGTATTGCCTTCTTCTTGGGAAGGGTAATGCCATGCCTGGAGACAGGAGGAATCCCTTTGGCAGGTAACCTTTCATGCAACACATTCTGACTCCAGGCCAGAAGTGGGAGCTCTACACCCGACTTGAGGGGAGCTGCTCTCTCTGGTGGGGAGGATGAGTCAGTTGCTAGGCAGTTGCTAGGCAGACAAGCAGACAGTTGACAGTTGGTAGCAGACAGTGAAGGAGCACGGAGGTACTTAGGACTAGGAGCTAGAGAAAATTCTGCTACTGGGCCTCTCTAAGCTGAGCGCAGAAACCAGGTACCGAGAGGCCGAGGCTGAGGGGGACTGCAAGCCCTACGGCAGAACCGGAGGGACGGAAACTAAAAGGGACTTGTCCACATAATACCTGAGGTACAGCAGCAATCAGAGTCCAGAGTCACCATGAACACAGACACAAAAGAGATGGCTCAAGTTGCCTACCGTGCAGGTACTGTCCCTGGACAGGGAAGAAAGAGGGTCTTGTTAGGCTACTTTCACACATCCGTCTTTTTGTTTCAGGCTAAATCCGTCTCTTTAGAGAAAAAACGGAACCGTAAAAAATAAAAATCGGAACCGGTTTTCCCCCCATTGACTTGCATTAGCGCCGGATCGCGCCGCATGGCCCAGCGTTCCTTCCGTTTTTTTCCGGATCCAGCTAAAATTCCGATTCCAGCGTCTGGAAAAAAGTCTACTGTAACGTTTTCTGTCTGTGGCGAAATAGCCGGAAGGGTCTGATCCGGCCCTTCTGGCTTTTCGCTACAATGCATGTCTATGGACGCCGGATTGCGCCGGATCCGGAAAAAGGCGGATCCGGCGGCCTGATCCGGCTTTTTACACTGAGCATGCTCAGAAACTATTGGCCTGCCCCAGGACACATATATAAAGCAATGCCATTGAGGCCCTCACTCATTTCCAGCCATACTGCCAGCCAGAGAGCCCACACCCTGCCACACCCTGCCAAGACTGAAGAACCTGCCAGCCAAGCCTGAGAGCGGAGCCTGCCACAGAGCCCAGCCAGCCAAGCCTGTGAGTGGAGCCTTCCACAGAGCCCAGCCAGCTATAAACCTGAGAGAGTGGAGCCTGACACAGCCCAGCCAGCTATAAACCTGAGAGCGGAGCCTGCCACAGCCCAGCCAGCTATAAACCTGAGAGCGGAGCCTGCCACAGCCCAGCCAGCTATAAACCTGAGAGCGGAGCCTGCCACAGCCCAGCCAGCTATAAACCTGAGAGCGGAGCCTACCACAGCCCAGCCAGCCAAGCCTGAGAGCGGAGCAGCCAAGCCTGTGAGTGGAGCCTTCCACAGAGCCCAGCCAGCTATAAACCTGAGAGCGGAGCCTGCCACAGCCCAGCCAGCTATAAACCTGAGAGCGGAGCCTGCCACAGCCCAGCCAGCTATAAACCTGAGAGCGGAGCCTGCCACAGCCCAGCCAGCTATAAACCTGAGAGCGGAGTCTGCCATAGCCCAGCCAGCCAAGCCTGAGAGCGGAGCCTGCCACAGAGTCCAGCCAGCTGTAACCTGCTACAGAGCCCAGCCAGCCAAGCCGTACCAGAGCAGCCATGTCTTCTTCTGAGAGCCCTCCCGTCGGCAGCGCACTGAGGTAAATATATATGTTTTTTACATAATTTTGCTCCCTCTCACTCTCTCCCTCTCTCTCTTTTGTGTGTGTGTGTTTGTGTATGTGTGTGTGTATTTGTGTATGTATGTGTATATATTAATGTATTTTGCCATTTTTCTTTGTAGGAAGCTGCTGAAGCTGCTGCCACAGTCCAAGAGGTGCTCCCAGAAGAAGAGGGAAGGGGTGGAGAAAGACCTGGAGCGGGATCACAATTGGTATGTTTCTTTCCTGTATCGCGGAACCACAACCTAACACAACACATAGCACAAGATACTTACAGACAGAACACAACAGATACAAACTGATAAATTCAGACATCACACAACACATAAAAAATGATCATTATAGATATCACATGGCACACAACACATAAAAAGGCTACATGCAAGCACATAATTGTTTTTGTTTTTTTTCTTCTAGAGTTCGGATTCTGGTGCTCAATCCAGAGGTCCTCCCAGTGGCTCCCAGGGTCGTCGGCGTGAGAGCCATGGCGGCCGTCGTCGTGTAAGCATATATGTAGTTTTATTTTTTTTTTAGGTTTATTCTTTATGTTTACAATTTTGCTTTTTTTTTTTTCCCTTTTTTATAACAGGCTTCACAGCGTGCTCCTGATTCTGACGGTGAGGAGGTCGACCTCGATATTGACCTCCTCATCGATCTTGTTCGAGACAGGGAGCCACTGTGGAACATGGGTGACCTCCGCCATGCTGATATCACAGTGACCCGTCGACTCTGGGAGCAAATCTGCCAAGAGCTTATAGCGAAGTGGGAGGACCTCGATGTTCGGGCCCAGAATCAAGAACGTAAGTATACACAGTTCAGTTTTGTTGATGCATTCTAAGTATTGTTTCTAACCAATTTGTGTTTCTCCTTTTTTAACAGGTGAGGGGATTGTGAAAAGGTGGCAGTCGATCAGGGATCACTTTAAGAAGGAGTTCAACAAAGAGCTGCGAGCCCCGAGTGGATCTGGAGGACGCAGGAGCAAATACAAGTATGCCCAAGCCCTGTCGTTTCTCAGGTCAACGATGGTGACACGAAGGTAAATATTACCCACCACATGTACTAACCAATGTTTAACATGTATAAACCTCTTTTGCTCTTTCAGCCAGGGCAATTCAATGACAGTATATTGTTTGTTTTTCTCTTTTGTTCCACAGCACCGTCGGGAGCACTCGGGAGCCTGCAGCACAGTTGAACCCTTCTGGGGCGATCCCTCAGGAGGCCGCCACTGAGGGACACTTTGACAGTGACGACCTTCCCACTCTGCACCTTCCCACTCTGTACCTTCCCACTCTGCACCTTCCCACACATCGGATCCCTCTGTCCCATCCACGAGCGCTGGAGCATCCTGGCCGGTTCCATTGCATGTATCTGCTGGTGAGGATATAGTGTTTCCTGTACCCCACCCCTCTGCTGCTGCCACCTCTAGTACACCTGTAGCATCGGGGCACCTTCGGCAGAGGGGTCAGGTACAGAGTTATGCGCCCGAGTTCTTACACCTGAACGCATCCTTCCAGAACTGTCTGAAAGTTTTGTCCGAGCAAATGGCTGCAGGTTTTAATTTAATAAATAAAAGTATACTCGTGATGCATACACTTCTGGTAACGATGCGTTCAGAGGCAAGACAGTCACCGAACAACACTTTTTTCCAGTCGGTACTTGAGCAAATGGAGACGCTATCTGCTTCTCAGCAGATGCAAGTAATGGAATCCTGCCAGCCTACTCTAGCACTCTTCGCCTCAAGAGCAGATACTCTTACCACCCATGCTGCAACAGCCACTACCATCCTCCTGAACTGTACCACCAACCTCACCATCACCCACATCGTGCCCGTGCCCCGTTCCACCAGCCACAACACTTCCAGCGTTCCCGTGCCCCTTCCCACCAGCCACACTACCAGCGTCCCGCCCGTGCCCCTTCCCACCAATATGGTGATCCCGACCCATACCACTTCCCATCTACTTCATCCGCGCCTCCACTCCCTGGCCACTAACACCAGCCTGTTTCACCTCCTTCCCAACCCTCTTCTCCACCCATCACTGCTTCTGCCTCCCAATCCTCCCAAAACATCACCTACACCCCTCCATCCTACCAAATTCCTAACCCCAATCCTACTTTCCTGTCCACCCGCTCAATTGCCTTCTCCACTCCTTCACCACTACCTATTGATCCTTCCACACCACCAACACATTCCTCTCTCCACACTCCCACTGTCGAAGTGTCCCTATCCGACAGCCCCTCCAGCAAAATCTCCACCCCGACTTATTCAAATCTATAGTTTTGTGTTCAGTAAAATAAAGTTTATTTTTGTGTTGCGAAATAAGTTTTTTTTGTTTAAAAAAAAATAAAAAATTGTAATAAAACTGTGCTGTTTAAAGCTATTTTGTATTTTCTTTATAAGGTATAGATAACACTTTGGTTAAACAAGGTTTATTGGTCAGAGGTAAAATACTTTGGGTACAACCCAAACAGGTACACAACTTGGGTAAAAGGTAAAACCAAACAGGTACACAACTTGGGTAAAAGGTAAAATACTTGTTACAAGGAAAAAGACAAATTGTTCAAGCTCTCTCATCCTGCCAGTCTATTCTTCCTTCGGGTGAAATTAAATATTCTGCAAATTGATCCCGAATTCGGGAAACAGTCACAGAACTTCTATACGTTTGGTTGCTATAATCAGCCAAGGTGGTTTGTTCAGACTGGTCCTCAATGGAAAGCTGTTCCTTGGATATTACATAATTGTGCAGGACAACACACGCTTTCACTACCTCATCCACAGTGTCTATCTTAAAGTTAATAGATGTCAGTAGAACTCTCCATTTGGTGGTTAAGATCCCAAACGCACACTCCACCATTCTCCGTGCACGTGTGAGTCGGTAGTTGAAAATTCTTTTAGTATTGTTTAAACCACAGCTGGAGTAGGGTTTCAAAAGATGTTCTGAAAGCTGAAAGGCTTCATCCCCAACACAAACAAAAGGCATTGGTGGCTCAGAGGTTTGAGGCAGTGGTCTTGGGGGGGGAATTGAAAGGTTTTTCCATACAAATGCCGCCCCATAGAAGACAGTTTGAAAACTTGCGAATCATTATAGCGGCCATATGCCTCAATATCCACCTCTACAAATTTGTAATCCGCATTGGCGATGGCCATCAGCACGATGGAAAAGTACTTTTTATCATTTAAATATTCTGATTCAGAACCAGCTGGTTTCACGATACGGATGTGTTTCCCGTCCACCGTGCCCAAGCAATTGGGAAACTGACACACTTCCTGGAATCTGTCTGCTACTTCCAACCAAGTCTGCATTGTGGGATGTGGAATAAAATCATCGTGCAGAGAGTCCCACAGTGCACGGCAAGTGTGCCTCACTATTCCAGACATGGTTGAAATTCCCAGTCTGAACTGGAAATGTAGTGAAGACAGGGGTTCTCCAGTTGCTAGGAATCTGTGAACAAAAGCAAGGCAGAAATTACTACAAATTCAAAATATCAATCAATGAAAGTGCGCTACAAGAGTACATCCAAAAAGAATGCTTACCGAAGAGTGACCATCAGACGCTCAGCTGGTGTAATGGAGAATTTGCAATATGTATCATTCCTTCTTATTAGACTAGCTGTTTCCAGCCAGCTAACGCTCGGCACGCTCATTGCTATCTAGCTAACGCTACTGGTGAGTAAACTAAAGTAAATAATGACAACATTCAATAGCGCTTACACAGGTGGTAAATTAACTTAAAATGAAGTTAATAACAATAATTGTGGTAATGTGGTGGGGGGAGGGATTATGTGTGGTAATGTAGTGGGGGGCGGGATTATCTGTGGTAATGTGGTGGGGGGTGGGATTATGTGTGGTGATGTGGTGGGGGGGCGGGATTATTTGTGTTAATGTGGTGGGGGCGGGATTATGTGTGGTAATGTGGTGGTGGGGGATTATCTGTGGTAATGTGGTGGGGGGCGGGATTATGTGTGGTGATGTGGTGGGGGGTGGGATTATGTGTGGTGATGTGGTGGGGGGCAGGATTATGTGTGGTGATGTGGTGGGGGGCAGGATTATGTGTGGTAATGTGGTGGGGGGCGGGATTATGTGTGGTGATGTGGTGGGGGGTGGGATTATGTGTGGTGATGTGGTGGGGGGCAGGATTATGTGTGGTGATGTGGTGGGGGGCAGGATTATGTGTGGTAATGTGGTGGGGGGCGGGATTATGTGTGGTGATGTGGTGGGATTATGTGTGGTAATGTGGTGGGGGGCGGGATTATGTGTGGTGATGTGGTGGGGGGGCGGGATTATGTGTGGTAATGTGGTGGGGGGTGAAATTATGTGTGATGATGTGGTGGGGGGGCAGGATTATGTGTGGTAATGTGGTGGGGGAGGGAATATGTGTGGTAATGCATTGGGGGGCGGGATTATGTGTGGTAATGTGGTGGGGGAGGGATTATGTGCGGTGATGTGGTGGGATTATGTGTGGTAATGTGGTGGGGGGCGGAATTATGTGTGGTGATGTGGTGGGGGGCGGAATTATGTGTGGTGATGTGGTGGGGGGCGGGATTATGTGTGGTAATATGGTGGGGGGGTGGGAATATGTGTGGTAATGGGGTGGGGGGGCGAGATTATGTGTGGTAATGTGGGGGGGTGGGATTATGTGTGGTAATGTGGTGGGGGGCGGGATTATGTATGGTAATGTGGTGGGGGGCGGGATTATGTGTGGTGATGTGGTGGGATTATGTGTGGTAATATGGTGGGGGGCAGGATTATGTGTGATGTGGTGGGGGGGCGGGATTATGTGTGGTAATGTGGTGGGGGCGGGATTATGTGTGGTGATGTGGTGGGGGGGCAAGATTATGTGTGGTAATGGAGTGGGGGGCGGGATTATGTGTGGTGATGTGTTGGGGGGAGGTATTATGTGTGGTGATGTGGTGGGGGGGCAGGATTATGTGTGGTAATGTGGTGGGGGAGGGAATATGTGTGGTAATGGGGTGGGGGGGTGGGATTATGTGTGGTAATGGGGTGGGGGGCGGGATTATGTGTGGTAATGGGGTGGAGGGGTGGGATTATGTGTGGTAATGGGGTGGGGGGGCGGGATTATGTGTGGTAATGCATTGGGGGCGGGATTATGTGTGGTAATGTGGTGGGGGCGGGATTATGTGTAGTAATGTGGTGGGGGGCGGAAATATGTGTGTTGATGTGGTGGGGAGGCGGGATTATGTGTGGTAATATGGTGGGGGGGCAGGAATATGTGTGGTAATGGGGTAGGGGGCGGGATTATGTGTGGTAATGTGGTGGGGGGTGGGATTATGTGTGGTGATGTGGTGGGGGGGCAGGATTACGTGTGGTAATATGGTGGGGGGCGGGAATATGTGTTATAATGAGGTGGGGGGGCGGGATTATGTGTGGTAATGTGGTGGGGGGTGGGATTATGTGTGGTAATGTGGTGGGGGGGCGGGATTATGTGTGGTAATGTAGTGGGGGGTGGGATTATGTGTGGTGATGTGGTGGGATTATGTGTGGTAATGTGGTGGGGGCGGGATTATGTGTGGTGATGTGGTGGGGGGCGGGATTATGTGTGGTAATGGGGTGGGGGCAGGATTATGTGTAGTGATGTGTTGGGGGAGGGATTATGTGTGGTGATGTGGTGGGGGGTGGGATTAAGTGTGGTAATGTGGTGGGGGGCAGGATTATGTGTGGTAAAGTGGTGGGGGAGAGATTATGTGTGGTGATGTGTTGGGTGGTGGGATTATGGGTGGTGATGTGGTGGGGGGCGGGATTATGTGTGGTAATGTGGTGGGGGGTGGGATTATGTGTAGTAATGTGGTGGGGGCAGGTTTATGTCTGGTGATGTGGTGGGGGGGCGGGATTATGTGTGGTGGTGGGGGATGGGATTATGTGTGGTGATGTGGTGCTGGGGCGGGATTATGTGTGGTAATGGGGTGGGGGGCGGGATTATGAGAGGTGATGTGTTGGGGGGGCGGGATTATATGTGGTGATGTGGTGGGTGGGATTATGTGTGGTGATGTGTTGGGGGGCGGGATTGTGTGTGGTAATGTGGTGGGGGGAGGGATTGTGTGTGGTAATGTGGTGGGGGTGGGATTATATGTGCAGCGCCCCAGAGCCCTGGTCGTTGCAGTACTGAAGCTCCGCCGCTAAGGGGAGTGATGGTACGTCTGATGGCACTTAAGGAGTTCACCTGACCAGGTATCACAGACACCAATACACTTCACAGTCTGGCCTCCAGGGGGCGCAAAGGGTACTATGTATTAGGCCACTCCTCACAATCTGGTAAAACTGGGGGTTGGATAGGAAGTTGGACAGAAGCTGACTGGGTTGGAACCAGGCAACATCCTGTGTCAGGGGGTGTTGCAGGGGAAAGATTCAGGGGGGTCCCTGTCAGGGGTGGGATCTTGACAGAGGCCTAGCGAACAAGACAGAGCGTTAAGGAACCACGCCTGCACTACATTGTGGCGGTATCTCAAGAAAGGACAAGAAGCGAGGTTTATTGTGGAGAGTGAGAAACGAGATCACAGCAAAAAGGAGATAACACCAGTAGGAGTTGTGCCATAAGATCGAGGCAACATCCTACTGAGGCGCGTAGCCGGTGGCCGGAACGCCGAGGAAGTATTGAGCTCCAAGCATTACTTCAAACCAACGGCAGGACAGTTAATTATAGGTTGGCTGTCTCACCTAAATCACCTAAGCAGACATAGGGGGCAACTGTGGGAGAGGGGCGACACTAGGGTCCCGGAAGAACTCCAGGCCTACCCGTCATACGGGTGCATCCTAGCCATATCATCTGGGGGACGGAGAAGAACATCAGAACAGATATAAGTTGTGAGAAAGAACATCAGAAACAGACACAACAGTTGTGAGGACTATCCCGTGGTGTTCAGCAGGGAAGTACTACAACACAGAGGCGCTAGAAGGTAGGCACAGATTTCCACCTGCAAAGGGAACTCTGGAGGCGCCTTCGGACCGGCCGGTCTCAGCCAGCCCTGTTAACAGTACTCTGGATTGAGGATCCTGAAGCCTTCAGTAAAGAGGTAAAGAGACTGCATCCCTGTGTCCTCGTTATTCACCGCGACCTACACCACGCACCATTATCTCATCTTTCATTGGACGCCCCTTAGCAGGGTCACGGACCGGGTCTAGCCACCGTGACGACCCCAGAACTGAGACAGAGAGGCCCGGTACCGAGTACCCCACGGCCCTGCGTCTGGGGGCGCTCCATATGTGGTGGGGGTGGGATTATGTGTGGTGATGTGGTGGGGGGGCGGGATTATGTGTGGTGATATGGTGGGCAGGTGGGATTATGTGTGGTGATGTGGTGGGCAGGCGGGATTATGTGTAGTGATGTGGTGGGGGGGCAGGATTATGTGTGGTAATGTGGTGGGGGGTGGGATTATGTGTGGTGATGTGGTGGGGGGCGGGATTATGTGTGGCAATGGGGTGGGGGGCAGGATTATGTGTGGTGATGTGTTGGGGGCGGGATTATGTGTGGGTGTGTGGTTATTATGTGTGGTGGGGGCGGGATTGTGTGTGGTGATGTGATGCGGATTGTGTGTGGTAATGTGGTGGGGGGGCGGGATTATGTGTGGTGATGTGGTGGGGGTGAGATTATGTGTGGTGATGTGTTGGGGGCGGGATTATGTGTGGTGATGTGATGGGCGGGCGGGATTATGTGTGGTGATGTGGTGCGGGGGCGGGATTGTGTGGTGATGTGGTGGGGGGCAGGATTATGTGTGATGATGTGGTGGGGTGGCAGGATTATGTGTGGTGATGTGGTGGGGGGTGGGATTATGTGTGGTAATGGGGTGGGGGGCAGGATTATGGGTGGTAATGGGGTGGGGGGCGGGTTTATGTGAGGTAATGGGGTGGGGGGCAGGTTTATGTGAGGTAATGGGGTGAGGGGGCGGGTTTATGTGAGGTAACGGGGTGGGGGGGCGGGATTATGTGAGGTGATGTGGCGGGGGCGGGATTATGTGTGGTGATGTGGTGGGGGGCGGGATTATGTGTGGTGATGTGGTGGGGGGCGGGATTATGTGTGGTGATGTGGTGGGTGGGCGGGATTATGGGTGGCGATGTGATGGGCAGGCAGGATTATGTGTGGTAATGTGGTGGGGGGGCGGGATTATGTGTGGTAATGTGGTGGGGGCAGGATTGTGTGTGGTAATGGGGTGGGGTGCGGGATTATGTATGGTGATGTGGTGGGGGCAGGATTATGTGGTAATGTGGTGGGGGGCAGGATTGTGTGTGGTATTGGGGTGGGGGTGGGATTATGTGTGGTGATGTGGTGGGGGGTGGGATTGTGTGTGGTGATGGGGTGGGGGGCGGGATTATGTGTGGTGATGTGGTAAGGGGGCGGGACTGTGTGTGGTAATGTGGTGGGGGGGCGAGTTTATATGTGGTGATGTGGTGGGGGGGCGGGATTGTGTATGGTAATGAGGTTAGGGGCGGGATTATGTATGGTGATGTGCGTATAGTCTGTGGTGGGGGGCAGGATTGTGTATGGTAATGTGGTGGGGGGCGGGATTGTGTGTGGTAATTGGGTGGGGGGCCGGATTATGTGTGGTGATGTGGTGGGGGGCGGAGCTACTGTGCAGGGGGCGGGATTAGCGAGTAATCACGATGCCTCTTATATATATAGATGTTCATCCCGCTCCACCAATACATCAAAGTTCTCCGCTTTCATCCGCATATAGCTGAAAAACTTCTCTGGGTCTCCTCGTAGCTCCATGTATAAAGTGGAAAAGACTCCCCACGTCATTCTCTGTGCCGTGATGGGGTGGATCCACAAACGGCGTCGGCGCAGATGCATGATGCGCTGTCTCTCTCGCTCCTTCTCAAGAACAATTGTTTTCAATCGATTCGCGTCCACGATGAAATCCACGTTGTTCTGCAGAATCTTCGCAATAATGCCGTCCATCTTGCTCTGTATCTTGATCCTCTCAAACCTGTCACTGATGGGCTGTAGGAACACTGTATATATAGTTTTCAGGGGGCCAATCACACTTTTAGCCTGTCAGGGGGTGTTTTTAAAAACCGGATCCGTCAAAAAACGGATGGAAAAACGGACAAAACGGATGCCAACTGGATGGGACGGAGCCGGTTTTCTGCCGGATCCGGACATCGGATCCGGCAGAAAACCAGATCCATCCCATCCGGTTTTCACAAAATAGGCCGGATCCGGTGCTGCGGCGCGACGCCGGAATCGGTATGCGGCGAAAAACCTGATGTGTGAAAGTAGCCTTAGGGAGCTTCAGGCAGCAAGGGACCACAGACCAGCGCATAGTGGAAGGCTCCCAAACTGACCTGTCAAGGGGATTTCCACCTGTCTTCAGGCTGCCTGGACTCCAGCTACACCTGTTACCGGTACCCTGGACTGAGGCTGAATGCCATCTCAGTAAACCAGGTAAAGACTGCAACCCTGTGTCCTCCAATTATTTGCGGCATTCACCATCCCTGCCAAATACACCGGGAGCCCTGGGGACACCGCTTCACCTGTGGGAAGTGACACCATTTTTGCTGCAGCACCATCGCCCCCAGAGGACCCCTTTAAGCAGCGTCGGTCACCTCTGACCGAGAACCACAGGTGATGTCACAAACTTTCCTTATTTCCACAACCCCTTTAAAGACCGTCCTTTTTTCTTGGGTGCCCAGGGCCACGGACCGGGTCACTGCCACCGTGACCACCCCTTTTTTTTGCGACCGGACCCAATACCGAGTACCCTACGGCCCTGACAGGCGACTCAATTTGGCGTCACGAACTGGATTGACTGACCCTTTGAAGTGGGTCTTGTGCACCTAAGAATCTGTACTTAAAAGAGAGACTTTATTACGCCGTATGCCAGAGACTTTAATGGGTTTCTAAAACATCGCCATCAAAACATCGCCATAACCGCGTCACACGGTGAGCACACTTTGTTTTCAAAATAACCGCCAAAAGCAGCCAGAAAGAGTGCCGCAAGGAGCGCAGGAAAAGAGGGGTTTGCCATTGTTTGAAGAACCTGAAGTGAGAGCCGCAAGTGAGAACGCCATGCAGGAGAACCGCAAGTGAAGATGCTGCAAAGCCCTGGACAGAGGACCGGAAAGAGGGACTTATCGCGCACAGGAGGGACCGCTGCAGACTCCGGAGGAGAGACGTCAGCCAAACTGAAGGTTAGCATGGGGGAATGGAAATGTCAGACCTGGGAGGAGAACTAGCGGCGGTCGCAGCCGCAAGTCCCATGATTGCCCCAGGTCCAGCGATGGATGCAGCCGCAGTAACAGCTCCTATAATGCCGCTATCCATGCCCTATATACCAGGAGCGGCCTGGCTGCCACAATATTCAGGGGAGTCCCACACCCTTAAAGGGCCACTGTCACCCCCCTCCAGCCGTTATAAACTAAAAGAGCCACCTTGTGCAGCAGTAATGCTGCATTCTAACAAGGTGGCTCTTTTAGTTTTTGGTTCAAGTATTCCCAAAATAAAGCGTTTTGAAACTTATCCAAAATACCTGTCTTTAGCCTGGAAGGCAGGTCCTCACTCCCCAGCTTGAACCGCTACTCTGCCATCACTCAAATCTTCAGGGGCTTTCGGCGCCGCCCCCTCCGCACTTTTTTCGCTTCAAAACCGGCGCCTGCGCTGTGTTTAAGCTCTGGCCGTCTGACGTCCCAGCCAGGCTTGCAGACTGCGCCTGTGCGGGCATTGCGGCCACCCACCTTGGGAATCCCAGCCCCGCAGTGTTTTATGCATTATGCACAGTGCGGGGCTAGGATTCCTGGGCATGCGCACTGCGTGTGTCAGCCTGTCACCCAGGTCCCCCGCCTTACAGCGTCTGTTTACTGTATTCAGCTGATCGTGCCTCCTCATAAAGTATACAGTACAGTATACAGGACTGTACAGTATACAGTATACAGACGCTGTAAGGCGGGGGACCTGGGTGACAGGAAGAGGAAGGCTTTTAACTCCACCTGGTAAAGCTGGACTCTGAACTCACTTCCAAGCCGGCCCGGACCCTGCTTGTACCTGTGAGCTGGTGCCCTGGAATGTGGCTGCCTGCTACCACAAGTAAACCAGGTAAAGAGACTGCAAACCTGTGTCCTCCGTTCCTTATCGCACCACACACCATCCTCCATCTATTCATCGGGAGCCCTGGGGACCTACTTCACCTGTGGGAAGTTATACCATCCGGCTGCCATAACATCACCCCAGGGGACCCCTTTAAGCAGCGTCGGTCACCCCTGACTGAATACCACAGGTGGCGTCACGATCTTTTCCTAATTTCTACAAATCCCTTTAAAGACTATTCCTTTTACTTGGGCGCCCAGGGCCACGGCCTGGGTCGCCACCACCGTGACCACCCCACGGCCCTGACGGGCGACTCAACTCTCATACCATTGATAGGGTGTAAATGACCAAAGAGTAAGGTCACCAGGTATTTGGTCAGTTTCATCGTATCTATAGTATGATAGCATTGATTTCATTGTTATGGTATTGTGATGCTCTGAGATATTTACTAGTGTTACATGAGTTAGTGATAGTTTTTTTACCTGGTAATTTGTTATTGTAATTCACCTATTGTTTTCTAATCTCATTTAATACCATGTTTTCAATGTACAACTAATTACTTGATGTAAATTAGGATATTGGCCATATAAATTATCCTCCTACCTGATGCTTTTTCATGAACTTTTTATTTCTGTGACGCTCCCCATTTATTATACCTGATAATAAAGATAAAATTCTAAGGGGGTCAGATCGGGAGACCTTGGTGGCCATTCATCTGGCCCACAACGACCAATCCACTTTCAAGGAAACTGTTTATGCAAGAATGCTCGGACCTGACACCACCACCACATTGTGGGTGTCAGGTGCGAGCATTCCTACATGAACAGTTTCCTGGAAAGTGGATTGGTCATTGTGGGCCAGTTGAATGGCCACCAAGGTGGCCGGGAGCCGATATGACACCCTTAGACTTTTATCTTTGGGGGTCATCTGAAGGCAATTGTCTATGCTGTGAAGATACGAGATGTGCAGCATCTGAAACAACGGATACTGGAAGCCTGTGCTAGCATTTCTTCTGCGGTGTTGCTATCAATGTGTCAAGAGTGGGAGAAGAGGGTTGCATTGACAATAAAACACAATGGGTAGCACTTTGAACACATTGTATAAGTGGTCAGAATCTTGTAAATAACTCATGCAAGAATAAAGTTATGTTAAAACCAAGCACACCATTGTTTTTCTTGTGAAATTCTCAATAAGTTTGATGTGTCACATGACCCTCTTCCCATTGAAAAAAAGAAAGTTGGATCCAAAATGGCCAACTTCAAAATGGCTGTCATGGTCACCACCCATCTTGAAAAGTTTTCCCCCTTCCATATACAAATGTGCCACAAACAGGAAGTTGATATCACCAGTCATTCCCATTTTATCTAGGTGTATCCACATAAATAGCCCACCCTGTATATCTTTTCCCTTTGCTTCATTCCATTGCTTCTCATTTTTCCATGTACAAATGAGAATAAGGATGATCCCTCCACACTGTGACATCCCTTCAGTTATACGTAGACAGCTATTAAGTCTCCTCTTAGCCTTCTTTTTTGCAAACTAAACATTTACAGATCCTTTAACCGTTCCTCATAGCACATACTTTGCATTCTGCTCACCATCCTGGTAGCACTTCTCTGAACTTGCTCCAGTTTTTCAATGTCTTTTTTAAAATGTGGTGCCCAGAATTAGACACAGTATTCCAGATGAAGCCTGACCAAGGAGGAGTAGAGGGGGATAATTACTTCACGTGATCTAGACTCTATGCTTCTCTTAACACATCCTAGAACTGTGTCTGCCTTTTTTGATGCTGCATCACTCTGTTGACTCAAGTGTAGTATGTGCTCTATTAGTATACCCAAGTCTTTTTCACACGTGCTGTTGCTTAGGTATATTCATCCCATTCTGTAGATGTAATTTTTGTTTTTCTTGCCGGGATGCAGAATCTTTCTCCCTGTTCAATACCATTCTATAAGTCGATGCCCATTGTTCAAGTCTATTTAGATCCTTCTGAATATTTTCTCAGTGTTAGCTAACCCTTGTTGCTTTTCATTGTCTGCAAATCTGATTAGTTTACATTCAGTTCCCTTATTTAGATTTATAAAAATGTGGAACAACACTGGGGACAGGACAGAGCCTTGTGGTGCCCCACTTGAAACACTCTCCCAATTGGATGAGTAATTTTTATGAATTTCATATATTAATAAAATTGTATTTATATTTATTCTTGAGCAGTTATTCATTTTTCTAGATCTCTCATGGTGTACATATGCTAAATAAGTTAGTGCATCATTTTGCCACAAAGAGTGGCACTTTAAACCCTTCACCCCAGAGCCTGTTTTCACTTTCATGACCAAGCCAAATTTTACAATTCTGACCAGTGTCCCTTTATGTGGTAATAACCCTGAAACTTTTCAACGGATCCCACTGTTTCTGAGAATGTTTGTTCGTGACATATTGAACTTCTTGATAGTGGTAACATTTCTTTGATATGACTTGGGTTTATTTGTGAAAAAATGGAAATTTGGCAAAAAATTTGAAAATTTTTCAATTTTCAAACTTTTAATTTTTATGCCCTTAACCCCTTCACAACATGCACCATACTAGTACTGCGTATGACGTGTCTCCCCCTTTGATGTGGGCTCCGGCCCTGAGCCCACATCTTTGCTGGCACATGTCAGCTGTTTTGAACAGCTGACATGTGCCTCTAACAGCCACGGGTGGAATCGCGATCCACCTGCGGTTGTTAACCCATTTAACGCGCGCTTCCGGTAAGAGTGCCGGAAATCCTGCCCATTGGTGACCCCGTCACGTGATCGCAGGTCACGCCGGTGGTCGGCGCTCATAGCAAGTCAGCAATTCTGCTACACACAGGCAATCTGATCATCGCCTGTATGCAACAGAGCCGATTGGGTTATGGCAGCTTCTAGTCTCCCATGAAGGCTATTGAAGCATGCCAAAGTATAAAAACATTTTTTTTAAAATATTAAAAAAAATAAAAAAATATAAAAGTTCAAATCACCCCTCCTTTTGTCCTGTCCAAAATAAAGCAATAAAAAGTCAAACATACACATATTTGGTATCACTGCATTCAGAATCACCCGATCTATCAAACTATAAAAAGAATGAATCTGATTGGTAAACGGTGTAGTGAAAAAAAAAGTAAAAACACCAGAATTACATTTTTTTGGTCACTGCAACATTGCATTAAAATGCAATAACGGGCGATCAAAAGATTGTATCCACACCAAAATGGTATCGTTAAAAATGTCAGCTTGGTATGCAAAAAATAAGCCCTAATCCAACCCGAGATCACGATAAATGGAGACGCTACGGGTCTCGGAAAATGGCGCTTTTTTTTAACAAACTTTGGATTTTTTTTCACCACTTAAATAAAAAAGAACCTAGACATGTTTGGTGCCAATGAACTCATAATGACCTGGAGAATCATACTGGCTGGTCAGTTTTAGCATTTGGTGAACATGTTAAAAAAAAATCCAAAAAACAGTTGTGGCATTGCAGTTTTTTTTCCCATTTCGCCGCCCTTCGAATTTTTTTCACCTTTTTGAGTACACGATATGGTAAAACCAATGGCGATGTTCAAAAGTACAACTTGGAAAACATGAGAGAACATTTGGGAGCTTAGATCCCTAATCAAAGTGGAGAAAAATGTGGATAGAAATTAAAATAAATTCTATGTCTTGTTTTATAACAAAGTGCAAAATGATATTTTATTTATATTCACATAAACAAGACATATTAATACAAACTATTTGTACCACATAAATCAGATATATCAAATAGTAATAAAAGGCGGGCAGTGATACAACCATGAGACAGCAATACAGGCAAGTCATTAAATGAGGTAAGGGAAAAGAGGAAGTAGCCAAAATTGCAGCTGTTGATCATTAGCAGTCAGGTGAGGAGAGTAAAGGATGAGTATCACATGCACAGCAAATCCGACAGCCTCCAATATAGTAGTAAATAATGTGTAGTCTATCTTAAAGGGAACCTGTCACCCTGTTTTTTTCCGTATGAGATAAAAATACTGTTAAATAGGGCCTGAGCTGTGCATTACAATAGTGTATTTTGTGGACCCCGATTCCCCACCTATGCTGCCTTAATACGTTACCAAAGTAGCCGTTTTCGCCTGTCAATCAGGCTGGTCTGGTCAGATGGGCGTGGTGTCTTCCCCCAGATCTTGCTTATTTTTCCGTTGGTGGCGTAGTGGTTTGCGCATGCCCAAGTCCAGAATCCACTGCACAGGGGAGGGAAAAGAGCGTGATCTGCGCTATTCCCCTGGTGATCGGTGGGGGCGGCCATCTTCCTGTGGCCGCGCGTGCGCAGATGGAGCGCTCTGCTGCCCGGGGCTTCAGGAAAATGGCCGCGGGATGCCGCGCGTGCGCAGATGGAGATCGCGGCGGCCATTTTCCTGAAGCCGAGATGCGAACTTGGCTTCAGGAAAATGGCCGCCACGATTGACATTTTTACCACCAAAATTTTGTTCTAGCTCAAGATTTTACATTTTCACACTGGAAAATGGGTAAAAATGGCACCAAAGTTTGTCCCACAGTTTCTACTGAATGTAGAAATACCCCATATGTGGCTGTACTGTACTGCTTATCCACACGGCGAGACTTGGAAGGAAGTGCTATTTTCCTCCAGGAGCACAGATTTTCCTAGAATAGCTTCTGGACTCAAAATACAGAGCCCCTAAGTGCTAAAAGAGCAGAATCCTGCCTCATGTGACCCCATTTTGGAAATTATACACCTTTGGGAATTTATCTACATGTGTAGTGACTAGGGTTGAGCGAAACGGGTCGTTCATTTTCATAAGTCGCCGACTTTTGGCAAAGTCGGCGTCTCATGAAACCCGACCCGATCCCTGTGCGGGGTCGGCCATGCGGTACGCGATCTTGGCGCTAAAGCTGCGTTTCGTATGATGCGTTTAGCCCCATTTTTTCAGCCAATGAATGAGCGTGGGCAGAGTGATGACATAGGTCTTAGGGGAGTGAACGCCTATCGTCATGTTATCGCTTGTGCGCAGTAGGGATTTGGAATGTGCAATACGAAATTTTCTGTGCTGGGACGGAGGGGAGAGAGAGAGAGAGAGAGAGAGGGAGAGGGAGAGGGAGAGAGAGAGAAAAAAAAAAATTCTTCATTGGGTTTCGTGTTTCGGCCGAAACCCGACTTTTCACGGTGGTCGGCCGATTTCACTCGACTCGACTTTTAAGACAGTCGGGTTCCACAAAACCCGACTCGACCCTAAAAAACTAAAGGTCGCTCAACCCTAGTAGTGACGATTTTGACTCCATGGGTGTTTTCCAGAAACAAGAAGCAGTGGATGTTGCTGAGTGATAATTGCAAATCAGTATGTTGTGGTTCCCTGTATGTGGTAGTGCCCATCTCATGCTTCTGGAGACACGCACCTGTAAATTAGGCGGGCTCTTATCACTACAGAAATACCAAACATGTGGATGCTTTATGTAGTTTAGGCACACTAGGGCTCAGAAGTGAGGGGGGCATTTGGATTAGAGAGCACAGAATTTGCTGGATTTCTTTTGGAGGGCGAGGAGACATAGCGCTTTTCCAGAGCCTTTGTGCTATCAGCAATGAGGAAGCCCCCTATATTTTGTTAACAGATTATGGACTTGAGTGGGGACTTGCTTTTTTGTGGATTTAGTTGAAGCTTTTATTAGGAACATTTTCCATGACTTTTGGGATCCCATTTATAAGGCGCTCTATGGCTGAGAGCTTACTTTAGACTTTCCATCTAAATCTCCAAGTGATGTGATTCAGATAAAACCTTGGAGGGATCCATTAACTATAATGAGGCAGCAGAGTTACTCTGGACCCAGTCTGGCCTCTGTTCAGCGTTCTTCTTTTCAGAAGAGCACAAACCTGTAGTGGCCTGCGCTTTTATGCACGCCTAAAAAGATGGACACCGCCGGATCAAAGGCCAGATGGCGTCCACAGTGCCTCCTTTGCCTCATTATCAAGAATCTTCCGCCGAGATTTCCATCTGAATCAGATATTTCAGAGATTTACACGGAATACCCTGATTTAAGCGCTCAGCGCCAAGCGCGGGATAAATGTGAGCCAAGCTTTATTGCGATATTTGGGAGACAGAATGAACAAATCAGTAGTAGCTTAAGAATTGGTTCTATTAATTTTTTATACCATTCCACATGCAGTATAAGTGATTAGACAACTTAATTCTTCGGGTATTCTTACAGCAATACCAGATTTATAGTGGGTACTGAAAGTATTCAGACCGCTTTACATTTTTCACTCTTTGCTTCATTGCAGCCATTTGGTAAATTCAAAAAGGTTAAATTTTTTTTCTCACATGATCATAAGTATTCAGACCCTTTGCTGAGACACTCAAATTTAAGTCACTTGCTGTCCATTTCCTTGTGATCCTCCTTGAGATGGTTCTACTCCTTCAGTGGAGTCCAGCTGTTTAGTTAAACTGAATACTTTCTGTACCCACTGTATATAATTTTTTTGTGTGCTGTCACACACTAAAAGACGCTTTTTATTGAAAAAAAAATGTTTTGCAATCTCATATTTTGATAGCTATAATTTTTCCATATTTCGACTGACAGTCATTTGAGGCCTTATTTTTTGTGGGTCGTGTTGACGTTTTTTATTGGTACTTTTTTGGTCACATGACTTTTTTTATTGCTTTCTATTTGGATTTTTGGGAGGCAGAATGAACAAAAAGCAGCATTTTTTTAAGTTGTTCCGCATGTGGTAAAATTGATAAGGCAGTTTTATTTTTCGGGTCAACACAATAATAGCAATACCACATTTATATTTTTTTTATGTTTTGGCACTTTTACACAATAAAAAAATATTTAATAGAAAAAATTATTATTATTGCATCGCTTTATTCTGAGAGCTATAACTTTTTATTTTTACACTGATGGAACTGTATTGCGGCTTGTTCTTTGCGGGACAAGATGCTTTCAGCAATACGATTTGTATTTGCATTTGCCCTTTTTCATCATGTTTATTCCACAGTTTATTCGGCAGTATGATGATAAAGAATCGTTTTTTTGCTTTTCTTTTTTTTTTTTTTTTTTTTTTATGGTCACTGAAGGGGTTAGCTAGTTGGACAGTTTTATAGCTCAGGTTGTTCTGGACGTAGCTATACCAAATATATGTACTTTTTAAATTTTTTTTCATAAAAATATTTATTTATGGGAACAATATATTTTTACTTTTTATTTTTTATTATTTTTTTACATTTTGTTACCTTTTTTTACTTTTTTACTTTCACTTTAAGAGCTCTGATCGCTTATAAAGCATAGCAATGCATGAGCATTTCTACGCTTTATAAACTGTCAGTGCTGCACTGACACAGAAACTTGATGTACTGTGCTCTGAGCATGGTTTAACATGTCTGCTAGCTCTTGTGACCCAGATGTCGTCATGAAGACACCGGGTCACCATGGCAGTGATCGGCCCCTCGCGATGACATAGCAGGGTCGCCAATCAGAGGGTAGAGAGAGCTCCCTCCCTCTGCCTGCCTTGTAATTGCTGCAATCAAGGTGATTATTAATAAAAAAACAACAACATAATCACGTTCCTCCATCATGTTCTCATACACTTTATGCAGTTAATAGCCTCTGTGTCTGTACTGTTACATACTTAGGCAGTTAACTGGTTCATGCAGCTTTACATGAACACCCGAGCCTTACACTATGGCTGGTCCAAATAACTAAAGCAATTGTTACCATCCACCTCTCGTGTCTCCCCTTTTCCTCATAGATTGTAAGCTTGCGAGCAGCAGGGCCCTCATTCCTACTGGTATCTGTTTTGAACTGTGATTTCTGTTATGCTGTAATGTCTATTGTCTGTATAAGTCCCCTCTATAAGTTGTAAAGCGCTGCGGAATATGTTGGCGCTATATAAATAAAATTATTATTATTATTATTATTACTTACCAAACATGACGTATATGTACTTTTAATGTTGGGAAGGGGTTAAAGGAATTGTTCACTGCTGAACAACTCCTTATTGATAGGTCACGAAAATGGCATAAAAATGTAAGAAAATGATATTCACCTTTAAGACTGTCAGCACTCCTAAATTCTTCTGCATCCTTCAGTGGTCTGCTAGGATCAACATCTGGTGGGGGCATCAAGTGAACTCTGCAGCATGCCTTCCCCCACCCATGTCCCAATATCGCCGCTGTCTGCACTCTCAGTATACAGATAGCGGTGAATAGACACAGAGCCATCAAGGCCCTTCTTCCACCAATCAGCGTGTGCGACAGCAGACTCGATGGTGTACCTGTATAAATTCTGCTATGTGGAGAGTCAGTGCACCGGAGACTAGAACAGAGCACCGGGAGAACGGGACCGAGATGAGTATATTTTGCTTAATTTTATAGGGGGAATGTGTGGTGGCTCATATTGTATATAGGGGGCTGTGTGAGAACTCATTCTGTATATAGGGAATATGTGGGGCTCATACTGTATGTAGGGGGCTATATGGGGACTCATACTATATGTAGGGGGCTGTGTGTGGGCTCATACTGTATATAGAGTGGTGTCACTTTACTTAATTCTGCTCAATATTAATGATAAAATTAATATTAAATAATATTCAGAATTAATATGTTAATATTGAGCAGAATTAATTTCAGCCTATTTGTTCGGTGCTCCACAACAGTCAGGGTTTCTCATGTGGCCCCTTGGGAGATAGACTTGGGACTAGAGATTGGAAGAGTAGTGCAACTGGGGAACAGTGGTAGATATAAATTATTATAACCTTTAAACAGACTAAGGAGGCTTTGTCTAAGTTAGCAGAAATAAATATATTGAACTAATTAAGTAAATGTTAATTAATTTCTTTTAGTTACCAAGCAATTTACATGTTGAAAGTGCTAGACATAAAGTGCATTCAGCTTCTCCAGCTTTTACATGTAGAGTCGAAAAATAAATACCACGTTTCTTACACACAAAGCTATTAAACCAAAAATGTTGATGGCATCAATGGATGTAAGTGATTAACATCTTAGATGGTGCAGATCATAGGTTTAATCTCGTCAACAATGAAATGTACATTTTTAATATACCAACTTCAGTTTAGTTTCCATATATACAGTCATGGCCAAAAGTGTTGGCATCCTTGAAATTGTTCCAGAAAAGTATTTCTCCCAGAAAATGATTTACTTGCACATGTTTTGTTATACACATGTTTATTTCCTTTATGTGTATTGAAACAGCACAAACAAACAGAGATAAAAGACAAATTGGCCATCACTTCACACAAAACTCAGAAAATGGGCTGAACAAAATTGTTAACTCCTTTCCAAAATTGTTTGTAAACAATTTTGTTTCAAGCACGTGATGCACATTCATGCTCAACTGTGGCAAGTAATAGGCGTGGGCAATATGAAAAGTCACACCTGATGTTTATTTCCTATGTGTGCATTGGAACAACACAACAAAACAGAGAAAAAAGGCAAATTGGACATAATTTCACACAAACCCCCCAAAATGGGCAGGATAAAATTGTTGGCACCTTTCCTAAGATGAGGATAAACAACTTTGTTTCAGGTGTGGGCCATATATGTGTGTGAACAGAAAAAGAAGAGAACTGTCTGAGGACTTGAGAACTAAAATTGTTGAAAAATGTCACCAATCTCAGGGTTTCAAGTCAATCTCCAGAGATCTTGATGCTTCTTTCTCCACAGTGTGCAACATAATCAATAAGTTTACAACCCATGGCATTGTAGCTAATCTTCCTGGACAAATTCAGCAGAGAAAAATTGATTAAAGGTTGCAATGCAGTATAGTTTGGATTGTGGATAAGCAGCCCCAATCAAGTTCCAGAGAAATTCAATCTGCCCCCCAGGATCAGGGTGCATCAGTGTCAGCGTAAACTATTGGTCAACACTCGAATGAAATGAAATGCTATGGCAGGAAATCCAGGAGGACTCCACTGCTAATTCAGAGAAATAAAAAAGCTAGACTGCAGTTTGCCAAAATGTACATGAGTAAGCCAAAACCGCCTTTTGGGAAAGCGTCTAGTGGACAGATGTGACCGAGATAAAGTGTTTTGGTAAAGCAGATCATTCTACTGTTTACCAAAATGGAATGAGGCCTACAAAGAACAAAACACAGTGCCTGCTGTCAAATATGGTGGAGGTTCCAATATGCTTTGGGTTGTTTTATTGCCTCTGGCCCTAGTTGCCTTGACTAGATGCAAAGCATCATGAAATCTGAAGATTAACAAAGGATTTCAGGTTTCAATGTAGTTCCCAGTGTCAGAAAGCTGGATTACATCCTAGATCATGGGTCTTCCAGCAGGACAATGACCCAAAACATACTTCAAGAAGCACCCAGAGATGATAGAAACAAAGCACTGGAGAGTTCTGAAGTTGTCAGCAATGAATATGGATTTAAATCCCATTGAACACCTGTGGAGAGATCGTAAAATTGCAGCTGGGAGAAGACACCCTTCAAATATGAGAGCCCTCAAGCAGTTTGCAAAAGAAGGGTGGTCCAAAATTCCAGTTGAGAGGTGTAAGAAGCTTGTTGAGGGTTATAGGAAGCAATTGATTGCAGTTATTTATTCCAAATGGTGTGCAACCAAATGTTAAGATGAGGCTGCCAACAATTTTGTTCTGCCCATTTTCAGTGTTTTGTGTGAAATGATGGCCAATTTGCCTTTTATCTCTGCTTGTTTGTGCTGTTTCAAAACACAAATGGAAATAAACATGTGTATAACAAAACATATGCAAGTGAAATAATTTTCTGGAGAAACACTTAATTTTCTGGAACAATTTCAAGGTTGCCAACACTTTCGGCCATGACTGTATATATATTCAAAACACACCTAATTGTTTATGGTAACCAAGGAATATATAGAAAATTAACTGTGGATGGTTATATGGTTATCATGTGTTTCTCCCATAGCATTTATGCTATATACACTAAAATAAATATTTTTTTATTTCTAATTTTGATTATATATATTTTGTTTTATTATATTGTGTAATTTAAAAGGGCATTATCAAGTTGAGCAGCTCACAGCTCTGTAGACTCTTTACTTCTTTGTGGTTTCTTGAGCGGGTGCTCCAACTTGAGTGACAGCTCAGATCCAAGAGCTTTTTCCTGCTACAACATATTAATGGTCTGTCAGTGGTTTGTTCTGAAGTCTACACTCTTACTATTATGTTTGTATACGGAGATATTAGTGCATTTGAAAAAGCACACAGTTCAGGAAAGACCATGACCATGATTCGGGGTGCTGTTCTAGAAACTGCTAATGTTGAGTATCAAACGATTGTTATTATACAAGAGTAATAAATCTGTGATGGTGTGGGAGGTGAGCAGCATATTACTGTATAAAATTCAATGGGCTGAAAAGAGATGGCTGGGATCTTAGGAGTTAACTCCTCTCCTGGAATGTAACTATTGTGTACAATTAGCCAGGCTCTGGGGTCTGATCTCCTTTGAAACAAGCTATATACTATGTAAGATAAACTCTCTCATTGCAGGGGAATGACAGCATATACAAGAATCAGGTCATTTCAAACTCACTCATTTTTAATCTAACTGATGAAAGCAATTAAATATCATGAGAATAGCTCTTTAATTATTAGCATCTTAACTTAGACTGAAGATTGTGGCATTTTTTGCACAAATATAAAAAGAACCCATCGTCACTCTTGCACCATCTTTTCTTAGAACTCTACATGAGAGGTTCCTGTCATTCTTCCTAGAAATAATTTGTTTCACCTGTAGGAACCTGTAGGCATAAATTGTTATATGCCTTAGGACTCTTTCATGAATAAAGTCACCAAAAGATCTCTCAACATGCTTAGACACTGTGTATTATTGGCCAGGAACCATCCAAGAACCACAGGTGGTGGACCACAAAGAGCCAATGCTAAAGGGACCTATAGAATCATAAGTTTTAAATAAAAAATATTGTATGCTTTTTTATTCTTCCACCTCACATTTTCCATACAGATCATCTGAACTGGGCCGAAGTGTAAAACCAGACACAAAAGAACATAAATCTCGGAAAGGTTTAAGGACACAATAAATAGATTGCACATGGATGTATTCGTACTAAGACTACATTTTGTGCACAGACTGTATATCCAAAGGAGGCTCTGAGTACGAACCATCAGTTCCCTTCCTGTAGTAAACAATTTAGCATCCAGCATCCAGATAGTCAGTGACTAATCACTCTGGATTCAATTTCAAAAAAATATTTTCTGTATCTGCATTACCAAAACGCATTACAAATTCATGCTTGAAACCTTGGTATTGCAGGTAGATAAAGAATGCAGGAACTTTGTATTAATCTGAGTCTGAAGTTAATACACCGTTTCTGTGTTTGATCATTTCCACACTGACACATTCATATATCTTCTGTTTTTTTTTTCCTATTGAAATACGTATTGAAATTCTTTCTAACGTTTTACATCAGCAGTTTCCAGAAAGATACACTAGGAGCTAATAGGATTAATGGAAATGCATGGGCAAGATTTCAAGGCAACTTAAAAAATGTAAGTTAAAAATGAAGGGAGCCTTTGTTTTTTCGCAAGCGGTTTGTAAAAATGCACGGCACAGAACTCAGACAACCAAAACCTTATAATATTTGTGCAATTATTCATTTAAATAGATATGTGGAACACATTACATACATAATACACTGTAGCTGATGTCATGCTATATGTTAAAGTGTGCAGTTATGTATCTAAATACTGATTTCTAATGACATTATTTTATGTCTCAATGTATTTTATCTTTTTTTTCTAACTCAGAAGCAGTGGTAGAAAACTATGTTCTCAAAACCTTTAAAATATTGGAACAAATTGGTTCTGCCTGAACACATGAATTATGGCACTTAAAAAATAGATTGATAGTCTTTAAAGTGTCATTTGCCTAAAGGTTTTTTTATGCAAATAAAATGTAATTAGTCTATATGGAAATGTTCTGCTGATATATTGCTGAATATGTTGTTGTCAATTGCTCCATCTTTACTTTCTTTAGGTGAATAGGTTTATGAATAGAGAGTGTAATAACCTGTGCTCATCATGTTTGGGGAAGATCTGATACCCTGTACTGAACTTTTCATTTATGGAAAGCGTTAACAGCAAGTGGAGACCTTGGAAGGTGGGAAGACTTTCATCACATTGTGTATTAAAAATACACTGAGCAATGATGTTGTATGCTTCACTCCTGGACCCGGATACAACTCTGCCTCCTTGTGGTGACTGGGCAGTGGTTGAGTGACATGTGGGTCTCTGCTTCATTGGTGGGAAGGGACTTATCCCAGGTAAGCACTCATACCAAAACATTGAACAATTTGGATCCATTCCTTCCACTGTAAAAAGGTCTCACCACCTCTATGCCTTAAGGGCTCCTTTGACCAGGAATATATCGTAATTAAATCTTCATCTAATTCTGGATTTAACTGATGTGAATTTAGTCAAATCAAAATAATATCATCAATTCTCTGCCAATGTTGGACTGCCGATTTTGCAAGTTCTCCCACCTATGAAGAATGGAGAGGTCTGTAATTTTTATCTTAGGTACACTTTAACTGTGAGAGACAGAATCTAAAAATAAAAAAACAGAAAATCACATTGTGTGATTTTTAAATAATTAAATTGCATTTTACTGCATGAAAAACGTATGTGATCACCTACCAACCAGCAAGAATTCTAGCACTCACAAACCTGTTAGTTTTTCTTTAAGAAGCCCTCCTACTCTGCACTCATTACCTGTATTAATTGCACCTGTTTGAACTCATTACCTGTATAAGAGACACCTGTCCACACACTCAATCAATCACACTCCAACCTCTCCACCATGGCCAAGACCAAAGAGCTGTCTAAGGACACCAGGGACAAAATTGTAGACCTGCACAAGACTGGAATGGGCTACAGGACAGTAAGGAAGCAGCTTGGTGAGAAGGCAACAACATGAAGCATAGTGGTGGAGACATCGTACTTTGGGGTGCTTTTCTGTAAGGGGACAGGATGACTGCACTGTATTGAAGGGAGGATGGATGGGGTCATGTAATGCGAGATTTTGGCCAAGAACTTCCTTACCTCAGTAAGAGCATTGACGATGGGTCGTGGCTGTGTCTTCCAGCATGATAATGACACAAAACACACCACTAGGGCAACTAAGGAGTGGCTCCGTAAGAAGCATTTCAAGGTCCTGGAGTGGCCTTCAGACCTGAACCCAATAGAAAATCTTTAGAGAGAACTGAAACTCAATATTTCCCAGCAACAGCCCCAAAACTTGAAAGATCTGGAGAAGATCTATATGGAGGAGTGGGCCAACATTTCTGCTGCAGTGTGTGCAAACTTGGTCAAGAACTACAGAAAATGTCTGACCTCTGTAATTGCAAACAAAGATTTCTGTACCAAATATTAACACCTTAACCCACGGAGCTTTTTTCAGTTTTGCAGTTTCATTTTTCTCTCCACTTCTTCCTAGAGCCATAACTTTTTTAATTTTTCCATCAATATGGCCATGTGAGGGCTTGTTTTTTGTGGGACGAGTTGTGCTTTTGAGCGACACCATTGGTTTAACCATGTCATGTATTAGAAAACGGGAAAAAAATTTCAAGTGTGGCGAAATTGCAAAACAAAAGTGCAATCCCACACTTGCTTTTTGTTTGGCTTTTTGACTAGGTTTACTAAATGCTAAAACTGACCTGCCATTATCATTCTCCAGGTCATTACGAGTTCATAGACACCAAACATGTCTAGGTTCATTTTTATCTAAATGATGAAAAAAATTCCAAACTTTGTTAAAAAAAGAAAATTGCACCATTTTCTGATACCCATACCGTCTCCATTTTTCATGATCTGGGTTAGGTCAGGGCTTATTTTTTGCGTGCTGAGCTGATGTTTTTAATTATACCATTTTGGTGCAGATACGATATTTTAATCGCCCATTATTGCATTTTAATGTAAACGTAATTTTGGCGTTTTTACTTTTTTTATCACTATGCCGTTTAGAGATCAGGTTAATCCTTTCTTTTATTGATAGATCGGGTGATTCTGAACATGGCGCTACCAAATGTGTGTTTGTTTGATTTTATTTTTATTGTGTTATTTTGAATGGGGTGGAAGGGGGACGATTTGAGCTTTTTTTTTTTTTAACATGCTTAAAAACAATTTTTTTTTACTTTTGGCATGCTTCAATAGTCTCCATGGGAGGCTAGAAGCTGCCATAGCCCAATCGGCTCTGATCGCCTCAATGTAGTAGAATTGCTGACTTGCTATGAGCGCCGACCACTGGGTGGCGCTCACAACAATCCGGCACTGACAACCATAGCGGTCTCCAGGAGACCTCAGGTTGTCATGCTGACACACCAGTGACCAGTGACCCGCGATCATGTGACGCACCAGTGTGCGTATTTCCGGCGAGATTGCTGGAAGTGCCATTTAAATGCCGCTGTCAGCGTTTGACGGTTGCATTTAACCGTGGGTGCCGTGGGTGCATCGCGATTCAAAACAGCTGACATATCCTAGGAAAGATGTGGTCTCACCTCTGGAGCCCACATCAAAGGGAGGGATACAGACATCAGGGTACCATTACGCCCGAAGTCAGTAAGGGGTTAATTTCTGTGTTTCTATTGTATCAAATACTTATTTTATGCAATAAAATGCAAATTAATTATGTGAAAATAATACAATGTGATTTTCTGAATTTTATTTTTAGATTCTGTCTCTCATATTGAAGTGTATCTATGATAAAATTACAGAGCTCTCCATTCTTTGTAGGTGGGAAAACGTGCAAAATCGGCAGTGTATCCAATACTTATTTTCCCCACTGTACCTGTGAATGGTCTGGAAACATTAGATGAAGCTGCCATCTCACATGCAGTAAGAGAATCAAGTTGTATGGCATAACATTATTGGAATGTCTAAGGATAAATTTGTGCTATCGTTATTCCGATACTTTGTAGGAATAGAAAATATGCACAATACGTGTACTATAAAGCATGCAATACCTATGCCGATGGAACTCAACAATACAGGGTGAGGGAGTACTCTAAATATATTTGTCCTACTCTACAGATTCCATCTTAGGCACCTTATGAATTCTCTTATCTGCTTGGTTACATATTTTTCAGGCTTCATTGCAGATTATGCACATGGATGTGAGATCAAGGATTGGAACTGATATGTAGAATGGGTAAAGCTGTTGTGTGCCGTCAACTTGCATTTCCTTTAGGAATTAGGACTGGTCGCTTAGAGCTATCTTAGTGCATTTGGACAATAGTAGCCACTTTTGCTATTTTCTTGTAGACAGTGGCTATTTTAGTTTTGAACCTTTCTCTAGTTTTTGAGAACTAGAAGTTATGCTGTAATATAATACGTTTCCTATGTAGGGTCCCTGTAATTCTGCCATTCAGTGATATCTGAATGACAAAAGACGTACACAACAATCTTGCAATGTGTACTGTTCAGTATAGTTCCAATGACTATAATGTAAAATAAGGACCATGTCTTTGTATTAAATTCCTTCTTTTGCTTCACATTTGGAAACTTCGTGTTCGCAAGCAAGGCATGTGACAACTCCTCTGAAATAACTAACATAACTGGGTTTCAGCGATCTGACCCATGCATCCTATGTGGGGCTTACCAGGATTCCTACCAAAGAAGACACAGATCTAGTAGATTGTTCATATATTAATGGTAATATAGCACTGTTGCCATTTGGTAACCTCACTCCCAATGGCCTACATATGACCCCATTAACTTCACAGGAACCCAATTGTTCCGTTTAAAAAGGAATTGATGCCACTATTTCTAATTTCACACCTTCAACTCATTAACATTTTCCATGTTTCTAAAGAAGAAGCCTAAAGTGACATTCAACCTTCCTCAAGTCATATTTGAAGCTAGTAAAAGATTTATAATTTATTTTATTTTTTTAAGCTCTAGAAGAAGGATCTGTGAAATATACTGTTACCTTTTTGAAGGCTCTGATTTCATACTATGATAAAATGCATGGCTGAATAGCGTTCCATCTAATTCCCATTGATGAGTTCTCCTACCGTGGCTTCATCCCATCTACAGCATATAATCATGTAAAACAGACTGAGTTTCAAATTAATGACTAATTATAACTTATTATTGACTTTGTGTACCCTTCTTCTATACACGAACTCTTCTTATATTAAGTGAGATCTAAACTAAAAGCTTAGCCATGAAAATCAGCAGAAAAAAATACTTGTTACTTAGGCATCTTAGAACATGGATGCACCTATAAAGAGCACAGTGGTAGCAGTTGTACTGACTCTTGGTGCCCTGAAGACGCCCAAGGGCAATGACAAATACTATACTACTCAAAAAATAAAGGGAACACTTAAACGACAGAATATAACTCCAAGTAAATCAAACTTCTGTGAAATCAAACTGTCCACTTAGGAAGCAACACTGTTTGACAATCAATTTCACATGCTGTTGTGCAAATGGAATAGACAACAGATGAAAATTATTGGCAATTATCAAGACACACTCAATAAAGGAGCGGTTCTGCAGGTGGGGACCACAGACCACATCTCAGTACCAATGCTTTCTGGCTGATGTTTTGGTCACTTTTGAATGTTGGTTGTGCTTTCACACTCATGGTAGCATGAGATGGACTCTACAACCCACACAAGTGGCTCAGGTAGTGCAGCTCATCCAGGATGGCACATCAATCCGAGCTGTGGCAAGAAGGTTTGCTGTGTCTGTCACCGTAGTGTCCAGAGGCTGGAGGCGCTAACAGGAGACAGGCCAGTACACCAGGAGACATGGAGGGGGCCGTAGGAGGGCAACAACCCAGCAGCAGGACTGCTACCTCAGCCTTTGTGCAAGGAGGAACAGGAGGTGCACTGCCAGAGCCCTGCAAAATTACCTCAATCAGGCCACAAATGTGCATTTGTCTGCACAAACGGTTAGAAACCGACTCCATGAGGATGCTCTGAGTGCCTGACGTCCACAGATGGGGGTTGTGCTCACAGCCCAACACCGTGCAGGATGATTGGCATTTGCCACAGAACACCAGGATTGGCAAATTTGGCACTGGCGCCCTGTGCTCTTCACACTGAGCACATGTGAAAGACGTGACAGTCTGGAGATGCCGTGGAGAGCAAGTGGTTTGGCAGTGGGTCAGTAATGGTGTGGGGTGGCATTTCTTTGGAGGGCCGCACAGCCCTCCATGTGCTCGCCAGAGGTAGCCTGACTGCCATTAGGTACCGAGATGAGATCCTCAGACCCCTTGTGAGACCATATGCTGGTGCGGTTGGCCCTAGGTTCCTCCTAATGCAGGACAATGCCAGACCTCATGGCTGGAGTGTGTCAGCAGTTCCTGCAAGATGAAGGCATTGAAGCTATGGACTGGCCTGCCCATTCCCCAGACCTGAATCCGATTGAACACATCTGGGATATCATGTCTCACACCATCCGCCAACTTCACGTTGCACCACAGACTGTCCAGGAGTTGCCGGATGCTTTAGTCCAGGTCTCGAGATCCCTCAGGAGACCATCCGTCACCTCATCAGGAGCATGCCCAGGCATTGTAGGGAGGTCATACAGGCACATGGAGGCAACACACACACAGCTGAACATAATTTCCTTGTCTTGAGGCATTTCCACTGAAGTTGGATCAGCCTGTAATTTGATTTTCCAGTTTGATTTTGGGTATCATACCAAATCCAGACCTCCATGGAATATTCATTTGGATTTACATTGACAATTTTTATGTTTTATTGTTCTCAATACATTCCACTATGTAATGAATAAAGATTTGCAACTGAAATATTTCATTCAGTGATATCTAGGATGTGATATTTTAGTGTTCCCTTTATTTTTTTTGAGCAGTGTATTTAGGAAGCCGTATTGAAATTTGGATCCAGGATCTTTAAGAGATTTTGCCACTTTTTTATTCATGATGTATTTTATTTAGAGTTATTAAAGCTACAGCTAACAGAACAAGAATACATCACTATTATATTTAAAGGGAATCTGTCTTCTCGAGAAACAATATTTTCCTGACAATAAAGGGGTAATCTGAGAGAAAATAATGTTTAAATCCTATATAGACAGCTTACTTAATGTAATGCTGCTGCAGTGCAGTATAGCACAACCTCCACCAGGGATGCTGGTGAGGGAAGAGAGGTTGCACACACAGCGTAACACCACTGAGCAGCATAAGCGCAAGCAAGTGGTGAAAGAGTGGTGAAAGAGTGGTCAGACGAGCCGAGTCAGAAACCGTCAGGAGAAGAAGTACCAGAGGTCACAGCAATACATGTGGTCAAATACAAGCCAGAAGTCAGAGCCAGATGGGAGCAAATATAACCAAGACGAGAGACAGTAAAACAGATCAGAAGATAAGCCGGGTCACATACCAAGAGGTCCAAGCACAGGGAGCAAACACTAAGACAAAGTTGGGTGGCAGGAAAGGAATGTCACGGGAACAGAGTACACGGGCAGAGTAGAAAACACGGTATCAAGGGGTCAGCTGCTCTAGCCTGGGAGCATGAACTATCACTGACATTGGTCTGCAGGCCACAGCAGACTGAAATAGCCACACAGAACCCAAAATGAGGCAGAGAAGATTAACCCCCGCATGACCAGACCGGGGAGAAAATAACAAGAAACAAATCTCAGCCTGGATGATGACACTAAGGCCGGGGACACACACAACGTATAAAAAAACGGTCTGTTTTTCACGGACGAGAATCGCACAAATGTTTCCCAAACAGTGATCCGTGTGCAGTGCGAGGATGCGATTTCCTCGCATCAAATGATCCTTTTGACATTCGTGTAACATCCGTATGGCATCCGTATGCCGAGATTTTCTCTCAGGCTTGCAAAACCGACATCTAATGGATTTATGTGCTCAAATGTTCGTTAAAACATATATACAGTATATATATATATATATATATATATATATATATATATATATATATATATATATATATATATATATATGTCATTGAGACACATATATATATATTCTGTATTTATATTTAATTCAGCGCGATATCTGTGAAAAGCCGGTAATTCAATTGCCGGCTTCTCATTTCTCCTTCCCAAACCCGACAGGAAATGAGACATGGTTTACATACAGTAAACCATCTCATATCCCCCTTTTTTTTGCATATTCCACACTACTAATGTTAGTAGTGTGTGTATGCAAAATTTGGGCGCTGTAGCTTGTAAAATAAAGGGTTAAATTGCGGAAAAAAATGGCGTGGGCTCCCGCGCAATTTTCTCCGCCAGAGTGGTAAAGCCAGTGACTGAGGGCAGATATTAATAGCCTAGAGAGGGTCCATGGTTATTGGCCCCCCTGGCTACAAACATCTGCCCCCAGCCACCCCAGAAAAGGCACATCTGGAAGATGCGCCTATTCTGGCACTTGGCCACTCTCTTCCCACTCCCGTCTAGCGGTGGGATATGGGGTAATGAAGGGTTAATGCCACCTTGCTATTGTAAGGTGACATTAAGCCAGATTAATAATGGAGAGGCGTCAATTATGTCACCTATCCATTATTAATCCAATTGTCTAAAAGGGTTAAAAAACACACACACACATGATTAAAAAGTATTTTAATGAAATAAACACACAGGTTGTTTTAGTATTTTATTGCTCTCTCAATCCATCCGGAAGACCCTCGCTTGGCAAAATAATAAACCCACAATATACATACCCTCTCTGATGAACTGTCACGTCCCACGAGGTAATCCATCTGAAGGGGTTAAAATATTTTACAGGCAGGAGCCCTGCTAATGCAGCTGTGCTGGTGTCTGTAAGCCCCGGCGAATGAAGGAAATGTAGGTCAATGACCTATAGTTACCTTCAGTCGCGGTGATGCGCCCCCTGGTGGATGTCCTCATATGACCTGGAGCGTGGGAAAAAGCTCCCAGGCTGCAGTTCATGAGGACATCCACCAGGGGGCGCATCACCGCGACTGAAGGTAACTATAGGTCATTGACCTACATTTCCTTCATTCGCCGGGGCTTACAGACACCAGCACAGCTGCATTAGCAGGGCTCCTGCCTGTAAAATATTTTAACCCCTTCAGATGGATTACCTCGTGGGACGTGACAGTTCATCAGAGAGGGTATGTATATTGTTTGTTTATTATTTTGCCAAGCGAGGGTCTTCCGGATGGATTGAGAGAGCAATAAAATACTAAAACAACCTGTGTGTTTATTTCATTAAAATACTTTTTAATCGTGTGTGTGTTTTTTAACCCTTTTAGACAATTGGATTAATAATGGATAGGTGACATAATTGACGCCTCTCCATTATTAATCTGGCTTAATGTCACCTTACAATAGCAAGGTGGCATTAACCCTTCATTACCCCATATCCCACCGCTACATGGGAGTGGGAAGAGAGTGGCCAAGTGCCAGAATAGGCGCATCTTCCAGATGTGCCTTTTCTGGGGTGGCTGGGGGCAGATGTTTGTAGCCAGGTGGGGCCAATAACCATGGACCCTCTCTAGGCTATTAATATCTGCCCTCAGTCACTGGCTTTACCACCCTGGCGGAGAAAATTGCGCGGGAGCCCACGCCATTTTTTCCGCAATTTAACCCTTTATTTTACAAGCTACAGCGCCCAAATTTTGCACATACACACTACTAACATTAGTAGTGTGGAATATGCAAAAAAAAGGGGGATATGAGATGGTTTACTGTATGTAAACCATGTCTCATATCATGTCAGGTTTAGGCAGGAGAAATGAAAAGCCGGCAATTGAATTACCGGCTTTTCTCTAACACCGCTGCGTATTTCTCGCAATGCACACGCATGGTCCGTGTGTAATCCGATTTTTTCTCGCACCCATAGGCTTGCATTGGCGAGTTTCGGCCGAGATACGCTGACAATCGCAGCATGCTGCGATTTCACTCGGATCCTGAATACGGTGGAGAAAATATCGGATGATGGGAGCTGCACCATAGATTAACATTGGGCCGAGTGCTATGCGATTTTTTATCGCATAGCACTCGTCCGTATTACGGTCTAGTGTGACCCCGGCCTTAAAGTGTGGCTGCATGGAGAAAATTACTTTTTATTCTTCCTGTAGCTGCTTGCTTCTGGTCATTGGGGTGGTGCAAGAAGCAGTTACAGTCAGTGCTTGCTGCATAGTGAGAGTGCTGTAATCTCTGCCCTGCACTTTGATTAGGACAGTCACCACTCCTTGCACTGCCCCAATGGCTGGAAAAGAGCAGTTACAAGGAAAATAAAACTTAATTTTCTCCCTGTAGCCAAGCTTTCAGGATTTAAGCTCTACATCTGAAGGTAAATAGCATTTTTCATGCTGACAAGTTTTGTTTAACCCCTTAGAAACTGAGTGAATTTTCTTTTTTACCCTTTTGTTTTTTTCTCCTTTTCATCCAAGAGCCATAACATTCTTATTTGTACCCATATGAGGGATTTTTTTTTGCGAGACTAGTTGTACTTTTGAATGGACCATTAATTTTACTATATCATATACTAGAAAACAGGGAAACATTTCTAAGTGAGTGATGAAAAAATTGTGAGAAAAAAGGCAACGCAATTCTGCATTTGTTTTTAGATTTTGTTTTTATGACATTTGTTCTGCAGTAAAATTCACCTGGAACTATGATTCTCCATGTCAGTACGATTACATTGATATATGTATTTTAAATGAAGGAAAGGGGGTTTGATTTGAACTTATGTTCAGGTTTTTACTTTTCACTTTATTTTTTAGTCCCCCTGCCATCATCCGACCTTTTACACTACAGTATTGTCCATATTCTGTATTTAGGAGTGAAGAATTTTCACAACTGGATTTCTTGGTGGCATATAACAATGTATCAGCAATGAGGTCATAATAATAATATTTATTGCATTTTTTTGCTTGTGTATCAGATCAGAAGACATGTGTGGGTCATATTCTGTCTTTTTGCAGTGGTACCTCATCCTATAATACTGTATCTATATAGCACTCCATTTGTCTTGGCTCCATCTGCAGAAAGAACAAATCTATTCAACGGCTACCATAAACACATATGACCAGTTATTAAGGGGTTAACACAGTTTGCATTAGCGAATGTGAGTGTTACATGTGCTCAGTTACTTGAGACATGTTTATATTAAAGTACAAAACCCCTTTAAAGAAGCTAAACTCAATTATAAAAGATAACACTGTCTGCCGTGAGCAGCACATCCAGGCAGCACAATGTCAGCCTCCTCCTGAATTTCCTTCAACTCTGCACAGTGAGTTTTTTCAGATGTAATATATTAGATGGGATCACAGAGATAACCTATCTCTTAATGGGACCAACACTATCTCATATTGACCAAGCTCCAGTAAATTTACAGAAAAAAGGGCAGTTTTTAATGTCACAGTTGATCCTTTATACTTAGAACATTGGTCTTGTTGTATCCACTATATAATATGCCGAGCAACTGAATGGTTAACTATTGAAATTCAGACTCATGTTTAATAGAAAACTAATAAACATTAATAATTTTACCATGTGTTACTGTGTAGATTATTTGCAAATTAAGTCTAAGCATTGGCATGTCCTTATTTCTGTTTCATTATAGGACAAGATATAAGAAAGAGTATGAACCTCTGCATGATGGACGCCAGTGGTGCCAGACAGATCGCGTTGGCTAGCAGGGCGGCTCGGTAGTGGACACTGTTGCTTTGAAGTGCTATGCAGTAAAGTTCTATGGATTATGTTGGTGCTATATTAGCAAACAGCTGAAATCTGTCATTATGTCCGTGTATCACCCCAGGTAACCGGTTGTTGCAGTGATGTTGCCTTCCTTTCGGGGAGGGTGATATCATGCTTAGAGGCAATGGAGTTCTCTTCACCAGGTAAGGCACCCGCATGCAACACATTCCAAATCCAGGCCAGGAGGGGGAGCATAAGACCCGGATTCAAGGGAGCTTCCCTCAAATATGGATATATGTCCTGGTCTGGAGGAGGAGTTAGCCAGTCTGATAGAGACACTAAAGGAGAAGGAAGTCTGAGAGAGCAGACAGAGAGGCCTGGCAGCCACGAGGGAGCTGCAGCCTCCAAAAGGACAGATAACCCGAGGGGTTGTATGTGGTGGAGCTTCAGAGGAAAGGAGCAAAGGAGAGGAACAGGGCTCAGAGGGGAACTGTGACCGGGCACCCTCAGAGCCGAAGCGCAGTACCGGGTACCGGGAGCCCAAGGCCTTAGTGGAACTGTAGGACACTTGGCAGAACTGGAGGGCTGAGAACTTTATGGGATTGGCCCACACCACACCTGAGACGCAGCAGCACCTGAGGAGCCCGGGCATGATAGAGTCCCTATAAAAAGGCTCAAGCTGCCCGTCATGCAGATACCTGTCTCAGGACAGGGGAAATAGAGGACTCTGCAGAAAGCTTCAGGCAGCAGGGACTTCATATACAGCAAGTGCTAGTTGGAAAGGATCACGGACCTCGACTGGAAAAAGGGAATCTTCCATTGTCTCCGAGCCGGCCGGGCCATACCATCACCCGTGCCTTGTACCCTGGACTGTGGCCTGCTAACTACAGTAAACCAGGTAAAGACTTACAACTTGTGTCCCTTACTTATTTCATCGGCCTACACCATCATCGCCATACACTTCAGGACCTCTGGGGACCCCGCTTCACCTGTGGGAAGCGTTACCATCATTGCTGCGACAACATCCCTCAGAGGACCCCTTTAATGCAGCATCAGTCCCACAATTGACCGAACACCACAGGAGGCATCACGACAGACTTATTTACAATTCGCCTTTAACACCTTCATGACCTTGGGATTTTTCGTTTTTCCGTGTTCGTTTTTCGCTCCCCTCCTTCCCAGAGCCATAACTTTTTTATTTTTCCGTCAATATGGCCATGTGAGGGCTTATTTTTTGCGGGACAAGTTGTACTTTTGAATGACACCATTGGTTTTAGCATGTCGTGTACTAGAAAATGGGAAAAAAATTCCAAGTGCGGTGAAATTGCAAAAAAAGTGCAATCCCACACTTGTTTTTTGTTTGGCTTTTTTGCTAGGTTCACTAAATGCTAAAACTGACCAGCCATTATGATTCTCCAGGTCATTACGAGTTCATAGACACCTAACATGTCTAGGTTCTCTTTTATCTAACTGGTGAAAAAAAATTCCAAACTTTGCTAAAAAAAGAAAATTGCGCCATTTTCCGATACCCGTAGCGTCTCCATTTTTCATGATCTGGGGTCCCATTTTTCATGATCTGGGGTCAGTTGAGGGCTTATTTTTTGCATGCCGAGCTGGCGTTTTTAATGATACCATTTTGGTGCAGATATGATCTTTTGATAGCCCGTTATTGCATTTTAATGCAATGTCGCAGCGACCAAAAAAACGTAATTCTGGCGTTTCAAATTTTTTTCTCGCTACGCCGTTTAGCGATCAGGTTAATCCTTTTTTTATTGATGTATCGCCGGGTTCAGAATCGCCCGATCTCAAATATGTGTAGGTTTGATTTTTTTTTATTATTGATTAATTTTGAATGGGGCGAAAGGGGGGTGATTTAAACTTTTATATTTTTTTTATTTTTTTCACATTTTTTTTAACTTTTTTTTTTTTTTTTTTACTTTTGCCATGCTTCAATAGCCTCCATGGGAGGCTAGAAGCTGGCACCACTCGATCGGCTCTGCTACATAGCAGCGATCATCAGATCGCTGCTATGTAGCTGAATTGCAGGTTTGCTATGAGCGCCGACCACAGGGGGTGCTCACAGCAGGCCGGCATCAGTAACCATAGAGGTCTCAAGGACCTCTATGGTTACCATTCTGATGCATCGCTGACCCCCGATCATGTGACGGGGGTCAGTGATGCGCTCATTTCTGGCCGGATGGCCGGAAGCGCCGGTTAAATGGTTTGTCAGCGTTTGACAGCGGCATTTAACTAGTTAATAGCGGCGGGTGAATCGCGATTTCACCCGCCGCTATTGCGGGCACATGTCAGCTGTTCAAAACAGCTGACATGTCCCGGCTTTGATGCGGGCTCACCGCCGGAGGATCTGACCTCGGACGTACTATCCTGTCCGAGGTCAGAAAGGGGTTAAAGACCGTTCCCCTTTTATTGGACGCCCAGGGCCACGGACCGGGTCGCAGCCGCCGTGACATCCCCTTTAAGAGAGACAGGACCCGATGCCAAGTACCCCACTGCCCTGGTAGGGCGCTCCATCTGCATCTTGCCTTATAAATTAGTGCAGTATGCAACCAACTTTAAACTAATTTATACATTATTTTGTTTACTACACAACAAAGGGAAGGGGAGCCAAAAATTCAACTATTGAACTGTACAAGGGTCCGGTATGGGCCCTTAAAAGCACACAGCAGCTGCTTACTGTCTAGGCCTAGGGTAAACCCCCCCGTACACCTTAGATAGAACCCTTATTCAGCTGGCAGCTATGTTGCCCGACTTTCCTGTATATAGGATCACGTGTGTGCGCGCACGTGATGTTATTCATGTCAGATGTTTTCCCCTCAGATGATTCGGGAAACCCAAATGTAAAGCAATAGCAAGGGAGGATTTAGTCCATTTTATAAAAATTAAAATGAGCTTTACTGATGGAACATATATAGTAGATTGCAGGTACAAAGCTTGGTTTTCACATGCGTTTTACACAGAGGCATATCGATTTCATGTTTCGGTTTATTATTTGCAAACAAACTTTCACCAATACAGCATGCCTGACTTGAATATTCTATTCTTTCTACCTGATCTTCACTGACTATAGACCACTTCAATGAGTTACCCTGCCCCAGCCTGGCAAGTCCAGTATTTCTTCATTGAGATTCCCAGGTCCGGCCTACTCGTTGCTTCTTCAGCTCCACTTCACCTGTGCTGTCTCTGGGTTACCAACAGCAGCTAGATTTCCTTGGGCTCTAGGCCATACCCACTGAGCTCTCCTTCCTGGTCTGTTCTGCTCCAAAGGATCCAGGATGTCCTGGCCATATTAAGTCCCAGACAGCCATTTTATACAGTACAGATACGGGGCGTTCTACCTCATAAAATCTCTCCCTTGCACCCACACATTTGCAGCCTAGTCTGTGTCACTCCCTGTGACTGGCTCCACTCTCTACTTCAGTACTAAGTGCTATCCTGTATACTGTATCCAGTAACTCTTCTTACTGCCAAATGCTCCTCCCTTCCGCAGCACTCTCTGTTAACTCTTCTGTGCCCTACATCTATACTGTTACTTTTACTTTCTCAGCCCTAGTGCACAGAGGGGCATTAATCACATATTACACAATTGCATCAAATATCAGCATACGAAAAATATATAGCAATATAACACATATCAGCACTATAAGGTCATCAGGAGAGTGTTTCTTCTCTTTCCACACTAACACATCAATATTGGTGGGTTTGGTTGGCATTATTCTAATTTGTGGATTTAAAGGAATAAGTAATGGTACGTTCACATTTGCGTTGTGCGCCGCAGCGTCGGCGCCGCAACGCACAACGCAAACCGAAACGCAGCAAAACGCATGCACAACGCTGCGTTTTGCGCCGCATGCGTCCTTTTTTTCATTGTTTTTTGACGCAGCAAAAATGCAACTTGCTGCGTCCTCTGCGCCCAGACGCGGGCGCCGCAGGGACGCATGCGGCGCAAAACGCAAGTGCGACGCATGTCCATGCGCCCCCCATGTTAAATATAGGGGCGCATGACGCATGCGGCGACGCTGCGGCGCCCGACGCTGCGGCGCCCGCCGCTAATGTGAACGTAGCATTAGAGACTGAGATTTTGAGGTTTTAGTTGGGATATAGGGAAGGAGTAAATAATATTAAGACTACAGACTGTTGTAAAAGTTGTCTGTAGCTTCTTTAGGAATATCAAGCAAACTATCCGTAATACAAGATTATAGTATATAGATTTCTGCTGTTCCTTTAGTCCATTCACCACAATGGAGCAGCTATGAACAAACAGGATAAATCCTTAAATCTCAAGTCTGAAGTTAACAAAATATTAATACCTTGAGCTATAACATAAAGCTGCAATAAATAAATAAATCTAACAGAGTGATGGCAGTCACTCACTGTGAACCAAACTGGGCTCCTCAGAGTTTTCTTGCAAATTCAGCCACGGTTAACACTTTAGTATGAGGCTGTACTCCCACCATTCAAAGTCTCTGGCCTCCTGTGTATTCATGAGCCTGTCTGGTTAGTAAGACTTATTTAATGTAGAATAGAACCACCAGATAATATGCATATAAAAGTAGTGTTTTTTCCGCTATACTCATGAAAATGCATAAAAAAGAGCCTTCAATAAAAAGAATGGATAACCAGCATAGATGGCCAACGTATATCAATGCCAATCACTTAGCCTGATCCAGGGTTTGACCCTAAATAACAGCTTCTTCCGGTGCGTAATCAGGAATCTATTCATACACCCACAATATTAGTGGCTAATGTTAACATTTCTCCTTGTGGAGGGTGACATATCGAGCCTCAATGCTCCTCTGGGAAATATGCAAATTGTCTCTTCGGAGAAAAAGAGGACTAGAACTCTAGCGCCAACAATGGGAAGTAGAAATCCTAGATGTTAATATCGACTCTCCAACGAGCCTTGTCACATGACTTAGGATAAAAGCCAAAAAATAAAATCTAAATTTGCAGAAACTGTGTTTCAGGTGCTGCCCCTCATCAGTGCAAAGTGTGAGATCTGGTTTCGCTGTGTGAAAGGCATCTGACCGGGATCCAAGAATAGCTGTTGACCAAACAGCTATTCTTCATGACCCTCATACAGATGCACAAGCGGTTTGGCCTCCCTCAGAAGAAAACACTGACAGATATATCTAACACCAGCATGTCTCCTGTACGACCAATTGGGCAAGGTGAAATCCAAATTTAGCAGACTTCCCTCCAATATGTGTGTCCACCGGAGAATACTCTTCACTAAAAACATGCCTATATTCATGATTTAATATGTATAGAAGACAAAAATGGAAAAAATGATATAGAAAGAAAACATTTAGGGTATGTGCACACGTTGCGGATTTCTTGCAGAAAATTCCTGAAGAAAACCGGAAATTTTCTGCAAGAAATCCGCATTTTTTTTTGCGTTTTTTTTCCGTTTTTTTCGCGTTTTTTTAGCATTCTGCAAGCGTAATTAGCTTGCAGAATGCTAAAGTTTTCCAAGCGATCTGTAGCATCGCTTGGAAAACTGACTGACAGGTTGGTCACACTTGTCAAACATAGCGTTTGACAAGTGTGACCAACTTTTTACTATAGATGCAGCTTATGCAGCATCTATAGTAAAAGATAGAATGTTTAAAAATAATAAAAAAAATAAAAAAAATGCTTATACTCACCCAGACATCTCCTCAGCGGCCGTCCGGCTCCTCGTCTAGCTGGTCTGTGCGCACAGGACCTCCCGTGACGTCACGGTCACGTGAGCGGTCACATGACCGCTCACGACCAATCACAGGACAGTGACGTCATTCGGCGAGGTCCTTCAGCGCACACCAGCTACAGGAACCGAACGGCAGCGTGCGAGGAGGCGGGAATACATCGAGGGTGAGTATAGGACTGTTTATTATTTTATTTCTTATTTTTTGACCACTTATATGGTGCCCAGTGCGTGGAGGAGAGTCTCCTCTCCTCCACCCTGGGTACCAACCGCATATAATCTGCTTACTTCCCGCATGGTGTGCACAGCCCCGTGCGGGAAGTAAGCAGATCAATGGACCCCTAGGTGTGCGGAATCCCTGCAATTCCGCATTTTTAATGAACATGTTGCTTTTTTTTCCGCTATGCGATTTTTTCGCGGAAAAAATCGCAACATTTGCACAAAAAATGCGGAATACCCTGTAAATAATAGGAGGCTTATGTAAGCGTTTTTTTTCGCGTTTTTATCACGTTTTTATAGCGAAAAAACGCGAAAAAAACGCTAACAATCCTGAACGTGTGCACATGGCCTTAGGGTGAAAACAATGCCTGAATATATAGCAAAGATTCACAGCCCTTTGTACTAATTGAGGGACTTGCCATATATCATCTCAGATAAAGACTACAGCCCTTGTGCAGTAAATGCTGATGTTTAGAACATCCTGATAGTGTTTTGTTAACAAGAAGATAACAGACAAGCAAGATACGTTTGTTTAGCTGCCTATAGATAACCTGAATAGCGTCTTTGTTACGTTTTTCCTGACTGATGGTTGCAAATAAGAGATAAATAAAAGCGCAGAATAAGGTGGTTTTACACTCCGCGATGATGCATAGGATTCTGCGCAGCAACTGCTCATTTAACAATTGTAAAGGTGAATGCCAAGTACTTACACATACCCGTTATTTAATGTCGTAGGTAAAGGGACATCTAAGTCTGGGAGATATTTCATTCCCACACCCAAGTACTTTGTCCAGAACACCAAACATTTGCATCCATTTTACAATTATTTAGCCCTGCAGAAGATTTGAGATCATGATTTGAACAATCCAAACCAGTTGCATGGGGACAACCAGCTATGTTTGAGAATGGTGAGAATTATGCCTCATTACGAGAGATGTAATTATCAAGGACCTCAATAATTTATGTTATGAGCTGGCTCCATTGGGGTACTATGACTGTGTTCTCCTAAATTCTTGAGTTTCCTTATTTATCAAGCTTTAAAGCACGTTAAACATGTTTGGGGTTAAAAGTGGCATGAAAAATTAACCTGTTTCAGCAACATTGAAGTATCATCGGCTTAAAAAATTTTCAGCAAAAAAAAAATTGTCAAAAAACCATCAACATGTATACCTCTTTTCAGTCATCTGAGCATGTCATTTTTCTGGGATTAGGAAAATGAATAAGACCAAAGAAAAATCTGGACCTATTTAATTTCTGTTTCCTATCCTAACAATTATCTAACAAGATTCAGTGATGGTCGATGAAACTATAACACACCAATATAGGCAAGATTAAAAATGTTCATGTCTATGGTCAGGTACAGGTATCTATATAGTAACATAAGAATTGCATTAAAAAGATAGCTCGGCTTGTGGACAATACAATACATGTCCCGTAGACTTTCTAAAACAAAGGCTTGAAACTACTGAATTTCATATATAAAGGATTTTGGTAGAACGTCTTCTGTCAATCACAAACAGATCATAACCCTGTATGTGTCAAAGATTCACAGCAAACAAATTATTCCATCATTGCAATTCTCCGTGGACACTGAAACCAATTCAATATTTTTTTTTTACGATCCACTGATGTGAAAAGCTGACAAAGGGTAAGATATCCACTTCCACAGATGTAACAAAGACCTGGGTTCTTATCAAGCATATTGTATAATTGAGGAGACACCGCCATTTTAGGATGGAAATCTGCAATCATCTGAAGGGTGGAGCAATAAAAACTATTAGTATTGAATAGCAAAGCAGCTTGCTGTCGCTGATCTGCTGTCATTATCAGTTGGGCGGGTGAGGTTTCTATGTCACTGTTCATTTTATCCCTCTGTTTGGTGAGTGGGTCTTTTGTTTAATTGTCCCATTGAGCTGGGCACAAAGGTGGTTTAGTTTATACAGTAATGCACTATGTGTTATCTCTGGAGGAGCCAGACAAGACAAAGTAGAACTTAAGCAGTCAATGGGACCTGGAGGAGACACACGATTGCCTGTCTCCTCAAACATTAGTTAAGAATTCCAGATGGCTAACATGTAGGGTGTATGAAAATATTAGGAGGCTTATATCGGACTATCCTCAGAGATAATGCATTTTTTGTATTATGGATTAGCCGAGTCTCGCTGTTATGATTCTGTAAAGTCCAGACTTGCGTTACAATGCGAGAATGCCGTCACACAAGGATGCAAATGGTTCATTGATAAGATTGATCACAGCTTGCGGTAGAGAGTTACAGGCTTTGTTCACACGTGGTGTTTTTTTGCAGCATTTTCTGTTTTTATTCTAGCAGAAAATAAGCTTTCAGAAATCTCATGTACACAGATTTTTTGTCCTGCCTGAATTTTCCCTGTAGGCCGGCACTTCCTGCCTTAAAGGTGGAAGGCTGTGATCTACTGAAAATGGTATTGCTGTGTATAGTACAAGCGATCAGATGATCGCAGGTTCAAGTCCCCTAAGGGGACTAATACAGACAATGAAAAGTAAAGAAAAAAAAAAAAAGTTCTAAAACATATGAAAAAATTAAAAAATATATAAAAGTTCACATTATTAGCAGTGCGGTTACAGCGGCCGCTCACTATGCACTGCGTGGTGACTGAAGCCGCGCCAGCACCACCTCTATGACTGAAATCCCAAGGCTGCTAGGAGGAAAAAAGTTAATTTCCTCCCAGTAGCAGGGTTCTCAGTGCAGGTGGTGGGCAACTTCAGAATGCTATTAACCTGCAGATTAACCCCATATCTGCAGGTTAATAGAGTTTTTTTACATGACAAGTTCCCTTGTTTACCACAACTCCCTACACTCAAATGCATTGTATACCTGTTCATTCACAGATACTGACTGGCTGGGTGACTGGCTTGTGCCCCTTTATATGTACTGTCGTAGCAGATCATTTGAAACTTTCTTTCGTCGTCTAGTGTCCCGCTGTGGCGGCATGATTGCATCGTGTGACACAGGTTGTATACGATGTGCGCACAGTAACCAACGGCTTCTACATCGCAAATACGTCATGAAATTATCGCTCCAGCGCCGTGTATTGCAACGTGTGACCGCAGTCTACGACGCTGGAGCGATAATTATACGACGCTGCAACGTCACGAATCGTGCCGTCGTAGCGATGAAAATGCCACTGTGTGACGGTACCCTTAGAGCAGGTCTATTAGTTTGTTACTTTGTTATTCACTTTATAAAATGTAAAGAAAACAAGAATGCAATGATTTGGAAATCTCTCATAGCCATATTCTAATGACAACAGAACATAGAACACAGATCAGAAGTTGAAAATTAAACATTTTTCCATTTCATTTGAAAAAAATTAATTTAAAAATTGATGGTAGCAACACATCTCAAGAAAGATGGGACAGGGTTAACAAAATAAGTGGCACATATTAAAAGCAGCTTAATTTTCAATTAAGTCAAATGACTGTATAAAATGGGCATAATAGAGAGGTAGAGCCTATCAGAAGCAAAGGTGGTTAGAGGTTTACCAATTTGAACAGCTACATCAAAAAATTGTGGAACAGTTTCAGAAAACTATTCCTCAATGTAAAATTGAAAAGACTTTAACTATCCCACCACCTAAATTACATAATATTATCCAAAGATTCAGAAGTTCAGGAGAAATCCATGCGCACAAGGGATAAGGCTATATTGGATGTTCGTGATCTACGGGCCTTCAGGTGAAAGTAAATTGAAAACAGGCATGATTCACGTACTGTGGGGAAATAAATATTTTATACATTGTCAATTTTGCAAGTTTTCCCACCTACAAAGAAAGGAGAGGTCTGTAATGTTTATCATTCAACTGTGAGACAGAATCTTTAAAAAAAATCCAGAAAATCACATTGTATGATTTCTAAATAATTAATTAGCATTTTATTGCATGAAATAAGTATTTGATACAATAGAAAAACAGAACTTAATATTTGGTGCAGAAATCTTTAATTGCAATTACAGTCGGTCAGACGTTTCCTGTAGTTCTTGACCAAGTTTGCACACATTGCAGCAGGGATTTTGGCCCACTCCTCCATACAGATCTTCTGCATATCTTTCAGATTTCAGGGCTGTTGTTGGGCAACATTGAGTTTCAACTCCCTCCAAAGAATTTCTATTGGGTTCAGGCAGGGCCGGCGTCAGCACCCGGGCAAGTGCTGGGGCCCTGTCGAGACGGGGGGCCCATTTACGGTATGACACTGAGGCTCCTGGGGGGGCCCCCGCAGCCGGACTACATCCCGTGTATAGGCTGTATTACACTACAACTCCCCGACAGCAGGCGGCACAGAGCTCTGGGTGTTTCGCAGCTGCTGGAGAGCCACATGACGCCTGTGACTAGAATACTCACCATGGATACGAAGAGTCACTTCCGGGTGAGAGTGAGGACGAGCTCGTCATCCTAAGAGCTCAGAGGTCCTGGGATCGTCCAGCACCGCGCAGGGTCTCCTTCCCTCCATGCTCCAGTGCCCAGAGAATGAGCCGCAGCCGCGCCAAGCAGAAAGATGAGCAGCACCCTGTGTCCACAATGGGGGCGTGACGGACCGGTGAAAGTGAAGCAGTCTTCCTTCCTGGAGCAAAGCATTGCGGGGGGATGCAGCCTGGGACTGGGAGGACAAGGTACAGGCCACGGAGACAGGTGGCGGAGGGAGTGGATGGACTGTTCAAGACAGTACTGTCTGGGACATGTGGACTAGTCCTACAATATGGTATCTTAGAGATGCTGTCACTTGTAGTCCTACAGACCTACAGTATGGCATCTGAGTGATGCTGGGACTTGTAGACTACCGTATATACTACATGGCTGTGTTATATACTACGTTGGCTGTGTTATATACTACGTGGGCTGCGTTATATACTACGTGGGCTGCGCTATATACTACGTGGCTGTGCTATATACTACGTGGCTGTGCTATATACTACCCATTTTGCACTTTTACAAATGTTCTACGTTAATACTTTCTAATGTTTACTTTAAAAGTTTTCCATTAAAAAATTGTCATATTCAATGTATGTAGTTTTTTATTTGCAGCAAGTTCAGCGAACAATAAAATGCCTACTGGTAACTGAGGAAGAGGGAATAGGTCACAAAAATTGGCATATAAGGAGATGACTTATATAAAGCCCCTCTGCTGTATGGTATTGCAGAATTTACAATAGCTATCACTCATGTAAGAAGTGAAATCTGGCATTGTACTATACTTATATTTCTCTGCTGTATCTGTGCATCATGAATCGTGGTATGTGTTAAAGGTGGGGGCCCACTGAGACTCTTTCCCCGGGGCTCTCAAAAACCTGGAGCCGACCCTGGGTTCAGGCCTGGAGATTGGCTAGTGCACTCCAGGGCCTTGAATTTCTTCTTATGGAGCCACTCCTTATTGCCCTTGCTGTGTGTTTTGGGTCATTGTCAAGCTGGAAGAACCAACCACGACCCATCCTTAATTGCTCTGAGGGAAAGAGATTATTGGGCAAAATTTCACAATGTATGACTCCATCCATCCTCCCTTCAATACAGTGTGTGGGGAGCAGAACCATCCCAGCTGCGACACCATCAACCCCAGCGGTCCCCTTAAGCAGCGTCAGCCATCCATTGCCGAACACCACAGGTGGCGTCACATTAAGTCCCTTATAAACGTTCCCTCATTATTTTATTGCGCGCCCAGGGCCATGGACCAGGTCACTGCTGCTGTGACAACCCCCTGAAGACCTGCCTGACCCGGACCGAGTACCCCACGGCCCTAGCGGGTGTCACGCATCCTTACTAACACAACGTGAGATCTTGAATAGAGCCTCAGACCAAGGAACACTGACAGTCATCTTGTGTTTCTTCCATTTTTTAATAATTGTGCCAACAGTTGGTGGAAAAGTTGGAGTGTGATTTATTATTTCTTTTATACAGGTAATGAGTTGAAATAGTCGATGTGCAATTGCCATATTTTTCGGACTATAAGACGCACTTTTTTCCTACAAAATTTTGGAGGAAAGCAGAGGGTACGTCTTATAGTTCAGATGTACCTTATATATGTCCCCTCTGACTGTGGATTGGAGAGAAGCGGCAGCGGTGGAGCGGGTCACAGAAGGCTGGAGTCGGAGGTTGCAGAGAACATTGTGCCTGCTGTTAAAGAAAATTAATATTCACTGGTCCCCATGCCCTTAGTCCTTCCCACCTCTGTGCAATGAGGGACTATGGCCAAGTGGAGCAGTGAATATTCATTATTGTTTAAAGCGATCACACTGTTCGTTGCAGACGCCAACTTCCTGCAGCGGCTGGGTGATCACATGTGCTCACTATTAAAGAGAATGAATATTCACTGTTCCCCACGCCCAGGAGTGGAGAGCAGTGAATATCCATTCTCTTTAATAATGGGCACATATGATCTCCCAGCAGCTGCAGGAGCCGGAGGCTGCAACTAGCAGTGTGCCTGCTATTAAACAAAATGAATATTCACTTCTCTCCATGGGGAGCAGTGAATATTCTGGCAGCTGATCTCATGGTGTGAGGACGCATGGCAGTGATGTCATGCGGTGATTACACAATAAAATCAGCTGCTGGAATCAGCACAGGACACAGCACTGCGAGGGAGCGGAGAGAAGGTGAATAGAATTGTTTATTTTTTTATGTGTGCGGTGTGATGGAGGCCATGTATACCAGGAAGGGGGCCATGTATACCAGGATGGGGATGGGACCATGTATACCAGTATGAGGATGGCGGGACATGTATACCAGGATGGGGATGAGGGCCATGTATACCAGGTTGGGGGGCCATGTATACCAAGATGGAGGCCACGTATACCAGGAAGAGGATGGGGGCCATGTATACCAGGATTGGGATGCGGGGCCAAGTATACCAGGATTGGAATTGGGGGCCATGTATACCAGGAATTGGATGAGGGGACCATGTATACCAGGATGGGGATGGGGGCCCATGTACACCTAGATGGGGACATACTGTATATATGAGGGTGAAGGAGGCATATATATATACCAGGATGGGGGATATTACCCCCATAACAGTGTCAGTAGCAGCTCCCCCCATAACAGTATGTCACCATATTTTTTGCTTCAAATTTTTTTTTCTATCTTCCTATAAAACCGGTGCGTCTTAAGGCTGCCGTCACACTAGCAGTATTTGGTCAGTATTTTACATCAGTATTTGTAAGCCAAAACCAGGAGTGGGTGATAAATGCAGAAGTGGTGCATATGTTTCTATTATACTTTTCCTCTATTTGTTCCACTCTTGGTTTTGGCTTACAAATACTGATGTAAAATACTGACCAAATACTGCTAGTGTGACGGCAGCCTTATTGTGAGAAAAATAAGGTAAGACAGGTAATGAGTGCAATGTAGGAAGGCTTCTTAAAGAAAAACTAACAGGTCTGTAAGAGACAGAATTCTTGCTGGTTGGTAGGTGATCAAATACTGATTTCACGCAATAAAATGCTATTTAATTATTTAAAAATCATACAATGTGTTTTCCTGGTTTTTATTTTTAGGTTCTGTCTCTCACAGTTGAAGTGTACCTACGATAAAGATTACACACCTCTCCATTCTTTGTAGTTGGGAAAACTTGCAAAATCAGCTTTGTATCCAATTCTTATTTTCTCCACTATATATACACACACATTGAAAAAAATATAAATGCAGCACTTTGTTTTTTTGTTCCCATTTTTCATGAGCTGAACTCAAAGATCTAAGACTTTTTCTATGTACACAAAATGTCTTTTTCTCTCAAATATTGCTGACAAACTTGTCTAAATCAGTGTTAAGCCAGTTTCACACGTCCTGATATTTCCTGTAAAAACGGTACGGGAAATGTCAGTGTCCATGTGTCTGTGTGTGTAATACTTGCGGCACACGTGTGGTAACTGTGTGCCGCCCATGAGCCGCATCAGCATCACACGCACTGGCGCCAGGGAAGAAGTGTTACAGTTAGCGCTGTTCCCAAGTGCTGGGTGCTGAAGACGGCTCTCATTATTCTCCCCTGTTCTGCCAATGCTCAGCGAGAGCTGGGGAGAACATTGAGAGTTAGGCTATGTGCACACGTCCGGAATTGCCGCGGACATTTCCGTCGCAATTCCGCAACTGTGCCGCGGGTAAAACACATGCGGAATTGGAATGCATTTTCCCGCTAAACACTAGTGTTTTACAAGTGTAATTAGCTTGCAGAATGCTAGCGTTTTCCGAGCGATCTGTAGCATCGCTTGGAAAACTGATTGACAGGTTGGTCACACTTGTCAAACACAGTGTTTGACAAGTGTGACCAACTTTTTACTATTGATGCTGCCTATGCAGCATCATTGCTTCAAGAGTCACCACACACAGACGTATCCAGGACATGGGTACAAGTGTCGCATTCCTTGTGTGAAGCCACTCATGACCAATAGACAACGCCAGAAGCATCTTACCTGGGCTAAGGAGAAAAAGAACTGGACTCAGTGGTCCAAGGTGTTTTCAGATGAAAGTAAATTTTGCATTTCATTTGGAAATCAAGGTCCGAGAGTCTGGAGGAAGAGTGGAGAGGCCACAATCCAAGCTGCTTGAGGTCTAGTGTGAAGTTTCCACAATCAGTGATGGTTTGGGGAGCCATGTCATCTGCTGCTGTGTTTTATCAAGACAAAAGTCAGCGCAGTTGTCTACCAGGAAATTTTAGAGCACTTCATGCTTTAGTCTGCCAACAAGCTTTTTGGAGATAGAAATTTCATTCTCCTGCAGGACTTGGCACCTGTCCACACTGCCAAAAGTACCAATACCTGGTTTAAAAACAACAGCATCACTGTGCTTGATTGGCCAGCAAACTCGCCTGACCTTAACACCATAGAGAATCTATGGGGTATTGTCAAGAGAAAGATGAAACACCAGACCCAACAATGCAGACTTGCTGAAGGCTGCTTTCAAAGCAACCTGGGCTTCTGTAACACCTCAGCAGTGCCATAGGCTGATAGCCTCCATGCCACGCCGCATTGATGCAGTAAGTGATGCAAAAAGACCCCCGACCAAGTATTGAGTGCAATTAAAGAACATACATGTCAATAGGCCAACATTTCGGATTTTAAAATCATTTTTCAAGCTGGTGTTATAAAGCATTCTAATTTACTGAGATAATGACTTTTGAGTTTTCATTGGCTATAAGCCGTAACATAAATAAACACTTGAAATAGATCACTCTGTAATGACTCTATATAATGAGTTTCACTTTTTGATAATATTCTAATTTAGTGAGAAGCACTTGTATATTGTTAAGACCTGCAGTAGAGCCGGAGACCCAATCTCCCTGTACTTCCGCTCGCTGTTCTATAGCCTGCAATCTACAGAATGGCAGGGAGATGCAGTGCCTGGAGTGAAAGAGCACATGCAGAAACTCACGCTGGGCCTCTGACATCTTATGTGTGCATCAGCACTTTGCAGGAGGACTTGTCAGGATCCTGGATTAGGTGAGTATATGATGTTTTTAATTTTAACTAAAACCTGTGATGTAACGTCAGGGCATCGTAGACAATGGGGGGGGGGGGGCCTCATACATTATTGGGGCTACTATGGGGGTCCCTCAAAGTGTAAGGGCCATTATAGTGTCTGGGTATTATATAATGAGGCTGCTAATGTATGGGCCATTATATAGTGCGGCCACTAATGTATGGGCCATTATATAGTGCCGCTCCTAATGTGGGGCCGTTATATAGTGGGGAAGCTAATATATGTGCCATTATATAGTGCCGCTACTAATGTGGGGGCCATTATATAATGCGTCCGCTAATGTGGGAGACATTATATAGTGCGGCTGTTAATGTATGGGCCTTTATATAGTGCCACTGCTAATGTGGGGGCCATTATATAATACGTCCACTAATGTGGGGGCTATTATATAGTGCGGCCATTAATGTATGGGCCTTTATATTGTGCCGCTACTAATGTAGGGGCCATTATATAGTGGGGCAGCTAATGTAGGGGCCATTATATAGTGGGGCAGCTAATGTATATACGATAATATAGTGCCGCTGCTAATGTGGGGGCCATTATATAGTGCATCCGCTAATGTTTATGTATAGGGGAGCTGTGGGCCCATTATGCTGTGTACAGAGGACATTACTGTAGATGGTAGGACTCGGGGGGACATTTTTAAATGTTAAGTGAGCATTTAAAAAGCATTATTGTTATAGGGCGATTCAGTTTATTGTGAAAATCAAAGGGGAACTCATGAGGCATTATTACTTTATAGGGGCAAAATGGGCCATTATTTTGTAAGACATTTAGGGGTCAATTTTAGCATCTAGAGGACATAAAGGAGGCATTATTACTGTGTAAGGGGCACAGTGGTTGGGACACATATGGCAGCAGTGGCTAAGTATTGGGGTATCAGAAGGATGAGGAGTTTGTGCAGGTTGGGAATATACGGGGACGATGCTGGAAATGTGAGAAGTTAGATGTGTGTTTGTTGTAATCAGTGCAGACAAGCCCTGGCTGGAGAAGTTGCCATGGAAAAGACTGAAACAGTGAACAACTCCGTCAGAAAGAATGTCATCTATATGTCAGCTAGTAGATAACGGCATTATAATCTCCTATATGTTCTGCAGGATTGATATTACCACTGTGAGGCCCGCTAGGGTCATGGGGTACTCGGAACCGGGTTGGACAGTTCTTCAGGGGGTTGTCACGGCAGCAGTGACCTGGTCTGTGGCCCTGGGCGCGCAATAAAAATGAAGAGGGCCAGTTTGTAGGGCATTTAACGTGACACCTGTGTTCGGCAGTGAGTGCTTAAGGTGACCACTGGGGCCGATGGTGATGCAGCTGGGATGGTATGGCTCCCCACAGGTGGAGCGGGGCCCCAGGGCTACCTGTACAGTTTGTAAGGGATTGTAGACGTTGGGGTGCAGGACTGAGGGTGCGGGAAATGACTGGAGGACACAATGTTGTAGTTTTCTTTACCTTTACTTGGTGGTAGAAGATGCAGTCTGGGGCACGGGTAACAGGTGATGATGGGGGTCCGGGCAGCCTGGAAGCAATTTAGGATCCAAATAGCCAGGTGGGTTCGGAGGCCTTCCTTCTGCGCTGTTCTCTTAGGTCCTTGCTGCCTTAAGCTCTGCACAAGTTCCTCTCACCGTCTGTCAGTTTGTGTAAAACGTTACCTGAATGGCAGGCCGCTTGAGCCTATTCTGGGTTTCGCTCCTTGGTGGTGACTCCGGGCTCTGATATGCTGCTGGTTGTTAGATGGCCTGGGCTTACCCAACAAACAGGCTCTCCATGCATGTGATGTGACAGTGACACAGCTGCGACACACAGCTGCGGCACTGATCAGCTGGCGCCATCCAGGAAGCCGGGTTCCCTCTGCAGCTTATTCAGCAAGCGCTATAGCTTGCCGAATAAGCGAGGACCCAAAGAAATTTGCTCTAGTCATAAGTAGCTTGACACAAGGAATGCGACACTTGTAGCCCATGCCCTGGATACGTCTGTGTGTGGTGGCTCTTCAAGCAAGGACTCCAGCAGCAGTCCACTCTTTGTGAATGTCCCCCAAATTTTTGAATGGTGTTTTCTTAATCTTTTCAAGGCTGCAGTTATCCTGGTTCCTTGTGCACTTTTTTCTACCACACTATTTCCTTCCACTCAACTTTCCATTAGTATGCTTGGATACAACACTCTGAACAGCCAGCTTCTTTAGCAATGACCTTTTGTGGCTTACCGTCCTTGTGGAGTGTGTCAGTGACTGCCTTCCGGACATTTGTCAAGTCAGCAGTCTTCCCCATGATTGTGGAGCTTACTGAAACAGACTAAGGCTAAGCTCACACTTGCGTGTGGCTGGTCTGCGGATGGCTGCGCACGTCCTCCCTTAAGCTCCGCCTACTTCCGCATGCATACTGTGTCATCCTGCGTACCCATCTACCATTGGGTACACAGGGACATGTGTTGTATGCGGATGCAAAGTTTTGACGTGCCTGCCGACCGCACGGGAACGCAACTTTTTGTTCAGTTTCAGATAGTTCCTGGCCTTGTTTTCATGGTAATCAACAACAGCCTGCACCTTTAGCGAACACATATGTAGTCAATCTGATTCTTATAAGCTCCATTTGGTGATGTCAATGTGTAGAGTGTCCTTCTTATGATTTTGGAAGAACTTGTTCATGATGTGACAGTTGATGTGTCATACAAAAGTCAATGAATTTTCCACCAGCCTTGTTTCATTCACAAAGTCCAAATTGTCCAACAATGGCTTCATGTTTGCCTTGGCTCACTTTGGTATGCAAGTCTCCCACGATAATGAGTAAGGCCGGTTTCACACTTGCGTTTGGAGCAGCTGCGGAGGGCTGCGGACTTCCTCCGTGAAGCCCCGCCCTCCGCCGCTAGCTCCGCCTACTGCATGCGGCCGGCATGCGGCCTGTGTACCTATATTTAACATTAGGTACGCAGGTCGTGCGGCTGAATGCGGAGGCTGCCGCATGCGTCGTTTTGACGCTGCGGATAAAAAAAAAAAAATGCTACAGGCTGCGTCCTACGCTGGTCGCCGCAGCGTCAAAATGACGCATGCGGCTGCCTCCGCATACAGCCGCACGACCTGCGTACCTAACGTTAAATATAGGTACACAGGCCGCATGCCGGCCGCATGCAGTAGGCGGAGCTAGCGGCGGAGGGCAGGGCTTCACGGAGGAAGTCCGCAGCCCTCCGCAGCTGCTCCAAACACAAGTGTGAAACCGGCCTAAGTCTTATTTTGTCATCTTGTCAATTTCCTCTTGAACTTTATTGCAAAATAGTTCAATGTCCTTCTACTCGGCGCTTGTTGTTGAGTAGACTTGTGGAACTGTGACATGGATTGGCGCTCCTTGTAGTTGTATCGTGATAACTATCATTGACTTTATTGTAGTTTAGGACTGTGCTGGCTAATCATCAGTTGAGAATAAAAGCAATCAGTTTTATCTTCAGTTTTCAATGCCAGAATAGTAGACCCAATGTTCATTTTACTGGAAGTGTCTGGATTGAGTCCATCTTAATTTGCTAATTCCGTGTAATTAAGAGTTCTGATCTGTCCATTTTGGCTTTGAAAATGTACAGTTTGACTTGGTTCATGGTTTGTACATTCCAAGTTCTGAACTTTATATTTCTGCAGGTTTTGATCTTCCCTTTTAACCAACGGACATAGGCATCAAGACAATTTTGCAGCTTTGATCCTGGTGTGTCATGAGCATTGATTATTCTCAGGTAGATAATCTGCTCTTCCCTAGTATTTTTTTTGAGTGCCTTCCGACCTAGGGACGCATCTTCCAGCACTATCTCAAGGTCCTTTAGATGTACTCTGCATAAATTTTCTTGGCGTTACACAGTAGTAGACTGCCAGGTCTTTCTTCCGCGCAGTAATGTGGCACCCATGAAGGAGCCACACTGAATCAGTTGTATATTGTCAATATAACCTACCTCATCATTCAATGTCCTGCTGCCAATGCTGAGCAGCAGATACGGACTGGGACTGAAATTCAGCCCTGGCATTTAAAATCACACAGGCCCATGCCATTCCCGAGCACCAGATGTTGATATATTACTAATATTACCCAGGATTGAAGAAAGCAAGATTTACTACAAGGCCAATATTTCTAATGATAGCCGTGGCCTGCTGGGATAAGTGACGGAGTCAGCGACTTTGTGCTCCGTCACAACTTTTAACAGTATGGGTGTCTTGAGAACACCAATTCTGTTACCAACATAGCAGACAAGGCAGCCCACAACCAGACAGGCCCTTCTGGCATTTGCCAGAATTGCCAGTCCGGCCCTGCTGAGCATTATGCTTAGAATTGTACCTGTTAAAACCTGTTCGCCTGGGGTGTCCCTGAAGAAAATCAAATGTATTGTATTTTGGCATGATTTTGTGCAATATGCACATCCCAAGTAGGAGAAAGAGACTGGGAATCTATAGGACTCAACAGCCACCTTCAGGACTGCATTTTGGCCCACTGCTTAATTATAACAGACCCCCATATCACCTGGAACTCATACCCAGTTGAAGGCCACATCCAGCCCAGCCACAAGGCAGGGAGAGCAGACCAAAACACCAGGCAGCAGGGACGGCATCAACCATGAGGCTGCAGGGCTGGCATCAACCATGAGGCTGCAGGCTCCACAATAACCAGGAAGTTGTGAGACAAACATTGAAATTAAGGCAGTAGGTACTGGAGACCTGAAATCTAGCTTTTCTCAATCTATTGATAATATTTCAGTGCCCAACTGGGCCAATGTACTCATTGCTATTCCTTCTAGAAGTTGCTCTAAGGCTCCTCTGTCCTAAGAACAGGAAACCACTGGAGGAGGAAGCGTGAGTTGCCTTTTGATTTTTTGCTGTTGGCTTCCAGTACAGTGATAATGCAGATTACTCTCTTTCCCAGGTGATGTCATGGGTGAGGGGAAAAAACACCAGATTTTAAACTTTACCTTCAAATCAACTGTCAATTCTGAATATTAACTTACTTTTGCCACTCACAGACATTTGTAATTTGATTTTTTTAAATTAAAGGTAAATTGTCCAGTCTATTGTGTCTAATTTTGCTCAATTGTTTGACTTAATCCTAAAAGTACATTAAAAGAACAGTGTGAAATTGTAGTTTTATGTCAAGTTTATGCTGAAATATGGAACATTTTGAAAAGTTCACAAACAAAATTGTGTGTTGTCAAAACTCAAAATTAGGGACTTTCAAGTCTAGTCACTCAACCTTAAAAAAAAAAAAAGGTGGAGGTTTGGGCAGAAAGCATTTATCAAGAGTAGTTGGAAGGAGTCAAAATGTTTATACAGAGGTCAAAACAGAAGTCCATCTTCCTAAGGGTACTGTCACACAGTGGCATTTTTATCGCTACGACGACACGATTCGTGACGTTCTAGCGATATAGTTACGATCTCGCAGTGTCTGACACGCAGCAGCGATCAGGGACCCTGCTGAGAATCGTACGTCGTAGCAGATCGTTTGAAACTTTCTTTCGTCGCTGGATCTCCCGCTGTCATCGCTGGATCGTTGTGTGTGACAGCGATCCAGCGATGCGTTCGCTTGTAACCAGGGTAAACATTGGATTACTAAGCGCAGGGCCGCGCTTAGTAACCCGATGTTTACCGTGGTTACCAGCGTAAAAGTAAAAAAAAAAAAAAAACGTACATACTCACCATCTGATGTCCATCAGGTCCCTTGCCGTCTGCTTCCCGCTCTGACTGTCTGCCGGCCGGAAAGTAAGAGCAGATCACAGCGGTGACGTCACCGCTGCACTCTGCTCTCACTGTACGGCGGCACTCAGTCAGAGCGGGAAGCAGACGGCAAGGGACCTGACGGACATCAGATGGTGAGTATGTACGGTTTGGTTTTTTTACTTTTACGCTGGTAACCACGGTAAACATCGGGTTACTAAGCGCGGCCCTGCGCTTAGTAACCCGATGTTTACCCTGGTTACCAGCGAACCTCGGCATCGTTGGTTGCTGGAGAGCGGACTGTGTGACAGCTCTCCAGCGACCACACAACCACTTACCAACGATCACGGCCAGGTCGTATCGCTGGTCGTGATCGTTGGTAAATCGTTATGTGAGACGGTACCCTTAGTGTACAAGATGCAGATGACCATGCATCATTTGCATAGGAAGACGGAAAAGATTTTTTTTTTCTTTTTAATGGTGCCTCACATATTGAATGCTCAATTCTGACTCTCAGAAAAAGATCAAAATTTGAGAGTAGCAGAACACTCAGAATTTAATGGCATTTATTCATAGATTTGTAAAAAAAAAAAAAAAAAGACACTTGTTCTGTGCATTGCATAGTCTTAAAAGCCCCAACATTTAACTTTTTCATACATGTGAAAAGTCTTGTATATTACTGTAATATCACAGTTCAAAGGATTTTCAGAACACGTAGATTTTATCAATAGCTTTAAGCCAAAATAGCAAGCACACAATTTTTTTTTTTTTTTTTTAAAAAAAGCTTTTTCATCATAACCCACCTTATTTGTAACCTTTCCTTCCTATTTTTAGTGACAATTTTCTGATGCTTTCCTTATCTCTCACGCATGGCAAATGTTACTAATTTTTTATTAATTTGATATACAAAATTATATACACATTTACACAAAACAAAAAGTATTTGTGAACTTACCACTTGTGATTAGAATTTTTAAGTCTTTCAGCCTGATCGAAATGAGTGGTGATGAGCAGGATAACTTCAGAGAGAACGAGAGTCCAGTCCATGGCACACCCACTCCATTAAAAATGTATTAGTATTTTATTGATTATATTGATGATATATGTAACGGTAATAGAAAAAACATGACACGTTTCTGACATGTTAAATGTCCGTAGCCTTACTTCATTATATTCTATTCTCATCTATAGTAAAGTCATTAAAATGTGTATTCTAGTGATGAGCGAGTGTACTCGTTGCTCAGGTTTTCCCGAGCACGCTTGGGTGGTCTACGAGTATTTGTGAGTGTTCAGAGATTTTGTTTTTGTTGACGCAGCTGCATGATTTACGGCTGCTAGCCAGCCTGAGTACATGTGGGGGTTGCCTGGTTGCTAGGGAATCCCCACATGTATTCAAGCTGTCTATCAGCCGTAAATCATGCAGCTGAGGCAATGAAAACTAAATCTCCGAGCACTTACAAATACTCGGAGACCACCAGAGCGTGCTCGGGAAAACCCGAATAACGCGTACACTCGCTCCTCACTAGTGTATTCCCATCTCCAAGATCCTACACCAATATTTAGGTGTAATATTATTATTCGCAAATACCTCCAATTAGGTGTACCACGTGAGCCCTGTAGCCAATCACTATGTGAGCTGCTGTGCTCTCATTTCCTTTGAACGAACCTCGGAAATCCAAATGAAGGGAGAGCGCAGCAGCCCTTAAGCAACTGCTGATTTCCTGCATGGCTCACTTGATGTAATGTCACATGAGCCTCGGCAGCGGCAAAGCAGAAATGGCTCCGGTATGGGATGTGAGCATAGAGCATATTTTATTTTACATTGGAGCAACAGAGTTTTTAACAAAAGGAGTTGTCTGAGCAGTGAAAAACACTAATACAGTGCATCTAAGAAAAAAGCGTGGCACATAATTCCAGCAAATAACTTCCTAATATGTTGAATTTCGCTAGACAAAGTCTGAACAGAACTAGGCAATCTCATTTAAAGATAGCTGACAATTTAATTAGCAGACTTCCATTACTGGTCACTGATCTATTGATCTACAGTATATGCTATCTTCTGGCATCTTTACATGATCATATGAGCAGCCATCAAAGTCAAGTTTTAAGAACCCAACACAATTTCCAGGTAGTTAAAGGGGTATTCACTTGAGGATCCCGTGACATGTTCAGTCAAAACCACTAACCAATACCTCAGCATGCACCCCTATTAAGTCTGGGAAAATGACGGCCAACCAGATGGATCCCATTACAATCAATGGAGATCGTTGGATGCTGCTGCTGTCATTCTTATTAAAAGAAAAGCCATTAGGTCAAGATTCCCTACCCAAGTGAAGGGAGGGCAATCTAGTGTTTGTCTGTGCCATGAACCTGAAAGGCAGGATGTCAATTAAGTTAACAGTAGCCATGATTGGAAGTACAAAGCGATTGCTCCGTACAGCACCACGAAGGGAATGGGGCAAGAGACGAAGGATTCTAAAGGTACCTTCACACGAAGCGACGCTGCAGCGATAGCGACAACGATGTCGATCGCTGCAGCGTCGCTGTTTGGTCGCTGGAGAGCTGTCACACAGACCGCTCTCCAGCGATCAACTATGCCGAGGTCCCCTGGTAACCAGGGTAAACATCGGGTAACTAAGCGCAGGGCCGCGCTTAGTAACCCGATGTTTACCCTGGTTACCAGCGTAAAATCTAAAAAAAACAAACAGCACATACTTACATTCACGTCCCCCTGCGTCCACTTCCTGACTGACTGAGCGCCGTACAGTGAGAGCAGAGCGGTGACGTCACCGCTGTGCTGCTTTCACTTTCACTTTGCGGCGCTGAGTCAGAGGAGGAAGCAGACTGCAGGGGACGCAATGTGAGTATGTGCTGTTTGTTTTTTTTACATTTTACGCTAGTAACCAGGGTAAACATCGGGTAACTAAGCGCGGCCCTGCGCTTAGTAACCCGATGTTTACCCTGGTTACCAGTGTAAAATATCGCTGGTATCGTTGCTTTTGCTTTCAAACACAACGATACACAGCGATCGGACGACCAAATAAAGTTCTGGACTTTATTCAGCGACCAGCGACATCACAGCAGGATCCTGATCGCTGCTGCGTGTCAAACGAAACGATATCGCTAGCGAGGACGCTGCAACGTCACGGATTGCTAGCGATATCGTTATAATGTCGTTTCGTGTGAAGGTACCTTAAGGGTATGTGTCCACGTTCAGGAAACGCTGCATGCTTGACGCTGCGCAGAGCCACAGCGTCAAACACGCAGCATCGAGATGTTACAGCATAGTGGAGGGGATTTTATGAAATCTCGTCTCCACTATGCGTGGTAACACGCACCCGGCGGCCCTGCGATTCCGGACATGCGGTGCATCTTTTTAGATCGCAGCATGTCCATTTACCTTGCGGCGATGCTGCGCCGCCGCAAGGTGAAACACAGGACCCTATGTGTGGGGTGCGATGATTCCGGATGTGTGCAATGAACACATCCGGCATCACCGCGTCCCCAGAAGGGGGCGGAGCGAGTTTGCTGCTCCGTTCAAACCTCCGGGCATCCTGAACGTGGACACGTACCCTAAAGTTATTTTCGGCTTTCACCATTGACCGATACCTATGACACAACAGCAGTTGGAAGGTATTCAATTTATAGGAGGGAAAGATAGTGCAGATAGAGACCTGGGCACAAATAAGGAAGTTGGGGGTGGCGGTGGCATGGGGGGTAGGGTTAGAACAGTTAATAATTTAAGAAAGAATAGAGGTACAGAGAGGAACATCAAGTGCATGTATGCTAATGCCAGAAGCCTCGCCAACAAAATGGACGAATTAGAATGAATGTTGTTGGAGCATAATTATGACATGGTGGGGATATCTGAGACGTGGCTGGATGAGAGCCATGACTGGGCTGTTAACTTGCAGGGCTATAGCCTGTTCAGAAATGACCATACAGATAAGCGAGGGGGAGGGGTGTGTCTGTATGTAAAATCATCCTTAAAACCCATCCTGAGTGATAATATAGGTGAATTTAATGAAAATGTAGAGTCCCTGTGGGTGGAGATAAGAGGAGGGGGAAAAAATAATAAATTACTGATAGGGGTTTGTTATAAATCTCCAAAATTAATAGAAGCAATGGAGAATATCCTCGTAAAGCAAATAGATGAAGCTGCGACTCAAGGAGAAGTCATTATTATGGGGGATATCAACTACCCTGAAATAGATTGGGGAACAGAAACCTGCAGTTCCAGTAAAGGTAATCGGTTTTTGACAACTATGAGAGACAATTACCTTTCACAACTGGTTCAGGACCCAACAGGAAGGGGGGCACTGCTATACCGAATATTAACCAACAGGCCAGACCGCATATCAAATATAAGGGTTGGGGGTCACTTGGGGAATAGTGATCACAAAATAATACGTTTTCATGTATCCTTTAAGAAGATGGGTAGTAGGGGGGTTACAAGGACACTAAACTTCAGGAGGGCAAATTTCCAACGGATGAGAGGGGATCTTGGTGCAATTAACTGGGACGATATCCTGAGACATAAAAATACACAAAGAACATGGGAGACGTTTATTAGGATCCTGGATAGGACCTGTGCACAGTATATACCGTATGGGAATAAACATACTAGAAATAGGAGGACATCAATATGGCTAAATAGAGCTGTAAGGGGCGCAACAAGTGACAAAAAGAAAGCATTTAGAGAATTAAAGGAAGTAGGTAGCGATGAGGCATTAAATAAATACAAAAAATTAAATAAATTCTGTAAAAAGCAAATCAAGGCAGAAAAAATTGAGTCAGAGACTCATTGCCAGAGAGTAAAAATAATCCCAAAATATTCTTTAACTAGTAAATAGTAAGAAACTAAAAAATGATAGTGTTGGCCCCCTTAAAAATAGTCTGAGTGAAATGGTGGACGAGGATGAGGAAAAAGCCAATATGCTAAATGACTTTTTCATCAGTATTTACAAAAGAAAATCTCATGGCAAACAAAATGACTAGTGATAAAAATTCCCAATTAAATATCACCTGCTTAACCCAGCAGGAAGTACGGCGGCGTCTAAAAATCACTAAAATTGATAAATCTCTGGGCCCGGATGTGATACACCCCCGAGTACTGCAAGAACTAAGTACAGTCATTGATAGACCATTATTTTTAATCTTTAACCCCTTAACGACCGCCGATACGCCTTTTAACGGCGGCCGCTAAGGGTACTTAAACCACAGCGCCGCTGTGGAAAAAGTGAATAGCGCCCCCCAGAGTCAGATTTTCTCTGGGGTCTCGGTTACCGGGGGTAGCCGAGACCCCAGAGAACATGATTCGGGGTTTTTTTACCGACCGCCGAGTTGCGATTGCCGGTAATTAACCGTTTACCGGCGGTCGCAAAAAAACCCAACAAAAAACGCGATTTCCCATTTAATTTCTCTGTCCTCCAATGTGATCGCACATCAGAGGACAGAGAAATAGGGTCCCCAATTGCCCCCGATACTCACTTGTCTCCCCCGGTGCTCCTCGTGGCTCCCGATGGGCGCCGCCATCTTCTTCCGGCAAAAAAAATGGCGGGCGCATGCGCAGTGCGCCCGCCGGCACCCGGGAGATCTTTGGGGTCTCGGCTGCTGGGGGTAGCCGAGACCCCAAAGAACATGATCGGGGTCGGTTTTTACCGACCCCTGTTTTGCGATCGCCGGTAATTAACTGTTTACCGGCGGCCGCAAAACAAAAACAAACAAAAAAAAAGCGGTGTAATTCTCTGTCCTCTGATGTGATCGCACATCAGAGGACAGAGAAATAGGGGGATTCGGGGACCCTATCATACTTACCGGTGTCCCTGGGTCCTCCTGCGTGCCCTCCTGCCCGCCGGCTTCTTCCTATGGAAAGAAAATGGTGGGCGCATGCGCAGTGCGCCCGCTCTCTGCTGCCATCTGCCGGCCGGCAGCAGAGAGGAGTTGGGGCTAAAATTAGGGTTAGGGTTATGACTAGGGTTAGGGTTAAATTTAGGGTTAGTGTTGGGGCTAAATTTAGGGTTAGGGTTGGGGCTAAATTTAGGGTTAGGGCTAAATTTAGGGTTAGGGCTAGGGTTGGTGCTAAAGTTAGGGCTAGGGTTGGGGCTAAAGTTAGGGTTAGAGTTGGGATTAGGGTTTGGATTAAGGTTGGCATTAGGGTTAGGTTTGGGATTAGGGTTAAGGTTAGGGTTGGGATTAGGGGTGTATTGGGATTAGGGTTAGGTTTGAGATTAGGATTAGGGGTGTGTTGGATTTAGGGTTCTGATTGTTTTGGGGTTAGGGTTGCGAGTATCCTTAGGGTTGTGATTAGGATTATGGATCGGGTTGGCATTAGGGTTAGGCCTCTTTCACACTTCAGTCTTTTGGCGTCAGTCTGAAACCGCCATTTTTGTCAAATAGCGGATCCGCCATTTTTTTGGGGCGGATCCGCTATTTTCCCATAGACATGCATTAGCGACGGATTGTGGCGGATGGTCGTCCGTTCCATCCGCCATGCAACGGATCCGTCGAGATTTGGCGGACGTCATCTAGACATTGACGGCCATTGTAACGTTTTTTGTCTGCGCCGAAATGGCGGTTCACGACGAATCCGTCGCGTTCGTCATTCCATAGAAAGGCCGCCTACGGGCGACGGATCCGTCGTTACCGTCATTTCGGCGGATCCGTCGCCCCAATCCGCTTTTTCAATTGCGCATGCTCCAAAAAGTAGATACTTTTCCCAGACAACCCCCAAGTAACAGATCCGTCAAAAAACCGGATCCGTTAGAACCGTTTTCTCAACAATTGTGACGGATCCGTCACTATGTCGGAGCTGACTGACGCCAAACAACTGAAGTGTGAAAGAAGCCTTAGGCTAGGTTCACATTGGGTTAGTGGGTGATCGCTAACGGACAGCGTTGCACGGCGAAAATGTCGCAATTAACGCCGTGCAACGGGTCCGTTAGCGCACCCATTGACAGCAATGTAAATTTCGCCTGTAGCGCATCGCTAGCGCGTGCCTTTTTCGGCTTGCGCTAGTGATGTGCCGTTCTTTTGTAGTGCGCCTCGGACGCTGCTTGCAGCGTCCGCGGCGCGCCCGAGGTCCGTTCCCCGCTCTTGCAGATCGGGGATCTGCGAGAGCGGGGATGTTAGCGCGACCCCTAAGCGCGGCCCCTACAAATACATTGCGTTAGCGCAATCCGCTAGCGCTAAACGGATTGCCCTAACGCAATGTGAACCTAGCCTTAGGGGTGTGTTGGGGTTAGGGTTGGAGTTAGATTTGGGGGGTTTCCATTGTTTAGGTACATCAGGGGGTCTCTAAATGCAACAGCCAATTTTGCGCTCAAAAAGTCAAATGGTGCTCCCTCCCCTCCGAGCTCTGTCGTGCACCCAAACAGTGGTTTACCCCCACATATGGGACATCAGCGTACTCGGGATAAATTGGACAACAACTTTTGGGGTCCAATTTCTCCTGTTACCCTTGTGAAAATAAAAACTTGGGGGCTAAAAAATCTTTTTTGTGGAAAAAGAAATATTTTTTATTTTCACAACTCTGCATTATAAACGTCTGTGAAGCACTTGGGCATTAAAAGTTCTCACCACACATCTAGATAAGTTCCTTGGAGGCTCTAGTTACCAAAATGGGGTCACTTGTGGGGGGTTTCTACTGTTTAGGTACATCAGGGTCTCTGCAAACGCAACATAATGCCCGCAGACCATTCTATCAAAGTCTGCATTCCAAAACGGCGCTCCTTCCCTTCCGAGCTCTGCCATGCACCCAAACAGTGGTTTACCCCAACATATGGGGTATCAACCTACTCAGCATAAATTGCACAATAAAATTTTGGGTCCAATTTCTCCTGTTACCCTTGAGAAAATAAAAAATTGCAGGCTAAAAAATTTTTGAGGAAAAAAAAAAGGATTTTTTATTTTCACGGATCTACGTTATACATTTCTGTGAAGCACTTGGGGGTTTAAAGTGCTCACCACACATCTAGATAAGTTCCTTAAGTGGTCTAGTTTCCAAAATGGGGTCACTTGTGGGGGGTTTCTACTGTTTAGGCACATCAGGGGCTTTCCAAACGCGACATGGTGTCCGATCTCAATTCCAGCCAATTCTACATTGAAAAAGTAAAACGGCACTCCTTCTCTTCCAAGCTCTGCGGTGCGCCCAAACAGTGGTTTACCCCCACATATGGGGTATCGACGTACTCAGGAGAAATTGCACAACAACTTTTGTGGTCTAATTTCTCCTGTTACCCTTGTCAAAATAAAAATTTGGGGGCAAAAACATTTTTGTAGAAAAAATGCAACTTTTTATTTTCACGGCTCTACTTTATAAACTTCTGTGGAGCACTTGGGGGCTCAAAGTGCTCACCACACATCTAGATAAGTTCCTTAAGGGGTCTAGTTTCCAAAATGGTGTCACTTGTGGGGGGTTTCTACTGTTTAGGCACATCAGGGGCTCTCTAAACGTGACATGGCATCCGATCTCAATTCCAGCCAATTCTGCATTGAAAAAGTCAAACGGCGCTCCTTCTCTTCCAAGCTCTGCGGTGCCCCCAAACAGTGGTTTACCCCCACATATGGGGTATCGGCGTATTCAGGAGAAATTGCACAACAACATTTATGGTTAATTTTCTGTTTTTACACTTGTGAAAATAAAAAAAAAATGGTTCTGAAGTAAAATGTTTGCAAAAAAAAGTTAAATGTTCATTTTTGCCTTCCACATTGTTTCAGTTCCTGTGAAGCACGTAAAGGGCTAATAAACTTCTTGAATGTGGTTTTGAGCACCTTGAGGGGTGCAGTTTTTAGAATGGTGTCACACTTGGTTATTTTCTATCATATAGACCCCTCAAAATGACTTCAAATGTGATGTGGTCCCTAAAAAAAATGGTGTTGTAAAAATGAGAAATTGCTTGTCAAATTTTAACCCTTATAACTCCCTAACAAAAAAAAATTTTGTTTCCAAAATTGTGCTGATGTAAAGTAGACATATGGGAAATGTTATTTATTAACTTTTTTGTGACACATCTCTCTGATTCAAGGGCATAAAAATACAAAGTTTGAAAATTGCATAATTTTAATTTTTTTTGCCATATTTCCATTTTTTTCATAAATAATCGCAAGTAATATCGAAGAAATGTTACCACTAACATGAAGTACAATATGTCACGAAAAAACAATCTCAGAATCAGCAGGATCCGTTGAAGCGTTCCAGAGTTATAACCTCATAAAGTGACAGTGGTCAGAATTGTAAAAATTGGCCTGGTCATTAAGTACCAAATTGGCTCTGTCACTAAGGGGTTAAAGACTCCATAATAACAGGGTCTGTACCACAGGACTGGAGCATAGCAAATGTGGTGCCAATATTCAAAAAGGGGACAAAAACTGAGCTCGGTAATTATAGGCCAGTAAGCTTAACCTCTACTGTGGGTAAAATCCTGGAGGGCATTCTAAGGGATGCTATACTGGAGTATCTGAAGAGGAATAACCTCATGACCCAGTATCAGCACGGGTTTACTAGGGACCGTTCCTGTCAGACTAATCTGTTCAGCTTCTATGAAGAGGTAAGTTCTGGACTGGACCAAGGGAGCCCAGTGGATGTAGTGTATATGGACTTTTCAAAAGCTTTTGATACGGTGCCACACAAAAGGTTGTTACATAAAATGAGAATAATGGGGATAGGGGAAAATATGTGTAAGTGGGTTGAGAGCTGGCTCAGGGATAGGAAACAAAGGGTGGTTATTAATGGAGCACACTCGCACTGGGTCGCGGTTAGCAGTGGGGTACCAGAGGGGTCAGTTTTGGGCCCTCTTCTTTTTAACATATTTATTAATGACCTTGTAGGGGGCATTCAGAGTAGAATTTCAATATTTGCAGATGACACTAAACTCTGCAGGGTAATCAATACAGGGGAGGACAATTTTATATTACAGGATGATTTATGTAAACTAGAAGCTTGGGCTGATAAATGGCAAATGAGCTTTAACGGGGATAAATGTAAGGTCATGCACTTGGGTGGAAGTAATAAGATGTATAACTATGTGCTTAATTCTAAAACTCTGGGCAAAACCGTCAATGAAAAAGACCTGGGTGTATGACAAACTCACATTTAGTGGCCAGTGTCAGGCAGCTGCTACAAAGGCAAATAAAATAATGGGATGCATTAGAAGAGGAATAGATGCTCATGAGGAGAACATAATTTTACCTCTATACAAGTCACTAGTGCGACCACACTTAGAATACTGTGCACAGTTCTGGTCTTCAGTGTATAAGAAAGACATAGCTGAACTGGAGCAGGTGCAGAGAAGAGCGACCAAGGTTATTAGAGGACTGGGGGGTCTGCAATACCAAGATAGGTTATTACACTTGGGGCTATTTAGTTTGGAAAAACGAAGACTAAGGGGTGATCTTATGTTAATGTATAAATATATGAGGGGACAGTACAAAGACCTTTCTGATGATCTTTTTAATCATAGACCTGAGACAGGGACAAGGGGGCATCCTCTACGTCTGGAGGAAAGGAGGTTTAAGCATAACAGACGCGGATTCTTTACGGTAAGAGCAGTGAGACTATGGAACTCTCTGCCGTATGATGTTGTAATGAGTGATTCATTACTTAAATGTAAGAGGGGACTGGATACCTTTCTTGAAAAGCATAATGTTACAGGGTATATACACTCACCGGCCACTTTATTAGGTACACCTGTCCAACTTCTTGTTAACACTTAATTTCTAATCAGCCAATCACATGGCGGCAACTCAGTGCATTTAGGCATGTAGACATGGTCAAGACAATCTCCTGCAGTTCAAACCGAGCATCAGTATGGGGAAGAAAGGTGATTTGAGTGCCTTTGAACGTGGCATGGTTGTTGGTGCCAGAAGGGCTGGTCTGAGTATTTCAGAAACTGCTGATCTACTGGGATTTTCACGCACAACCATCTCTAGGGTTTACAGAGAATGGTCCGAAAAAGAAAAAAAATCCAGTGAGCGGCAGTTCTGTGGGCGGAAATGCCTTGTTGATGCCAGAGGTCAGAGGAGAATGGGCAGACTGGTTCGAGCTGATAGAAAGGCAACAGTGACTCAAATCGCCACCCGTTACAACCAAGGTAGGCCTAAGAGCATCTCTGAACGCACAGTGCGTCGAACTTTGAGGCAGATGGGCTACAGCAGCAGAAGACCACACCGGGTACCACTCCTTTCAGCTAAGAACAGGAAACTGAGGCTACAATTTGTACAAGCTCATCGAAATTGGACAGTAGAAGATTGGAAAAACGTTGCTTGGTCTGATGAGTCTCGATTTCTGCTGCGACATTCGGATGGTAGGGTCAGAATTTGGCGTAAACAACATGAAAGCATGGATCCATCCTGCCTTGTATGGAGCATCTTTGGGATGTGCAGCCGACAAATCTGCGGCAACTGTGTGATGCCATCATGTCAATATGGACCAAAATCTCTGAGGAATGCTTCCAGCACCTTGTTGAATCTATGCCACGAAGAATTGAGGCAGTTCTGAAGGCAAAAGGGGGTCCAACCCGTTACTAGCATGGTGTACCTAATAAAGTGGCCGGTGAGTGTATACTAGATTCCTTGATAGGGTGTTTATGCAGGGAACTAGTCTGATTGCCGTATGTGGAGTCGGGAAGGAATTTTTTTCCCCAATGTGGAGCTTACGCTTTGCCACATGGTTTTTTTTTGCCTTCCTCTGGATCAACATGTTAGGTTAGACTATGGGTTGAACTAGATGGACTTAAAGTCTTCCTTCAACCTTAGTAACTATGTTACTACCGTATTTCCCCGATAGTAAGACACCCCCGATAGTAAGACGTAGTGGGGGTTTTAGCGGGGTTGGCTAATGTAAGACGCACCCCGAAAGTAAGACATAGTAAACTGTACGTTGGAAAAATATAAGCCATAGTACCGGTACCTTTTGCTGCATTACCGTATTTTTCCGCTGCCCGGAATCAGAGCTGGGAAACCATGTGGTCCCGATGATTAAGTGCAGTGAATATTCATTAGCGGCTCCCCGCCCACCGATCAGCTGAGCGGTGAGCCGGGAGCAGCAAATGAATGCTGCACTTAAGCAGGGACACACATGGCTTCCTCAGCTGCTGATTCCTGCAGCAGCTGGGGAGATTTGTGTGTCCGGGGGAGGAGGAGGCAGCAGCAGGGGCCAGGAGATCGCTGCATACCTGCCTGCCATGCTTGGACTCCGAGTGTTGTGCACACACAGGACCTGTGATGATGTAAGAAGTGGGCGGGCTGGAGCGTCACATGGCAGCTCAGAGCCCTCCCTCTTCTTGACATCATCACAGGTCCTTCAGGCTCTCCACTAGAATCTGCAGCTTCCTCATAACCTGTGCTGTGGAAAGGCAACAAGGAGGAGGTCCAGGGGCCGCCGGAGAGGTGAGTATATCCATATTTTTTATTTTAATTCTTCATTTTTTACATGAATATGGATCCCAGGGCCTGAAGAAGAGTTTCCTCTCCTTCAGACCCTGGGAACCATCCTGGATACCTTCCGATACTTGTGTCCCATTGACTTGCATTGGTATCGGTATCGGCGATATCCAATACTTTTTGGATATCGGCCAATACCATCCGATACCTTTGAGTATCGGAAGGTATCGCTCAACACTACTTACGGCGCAATCGCAATATACGGCGCAATTTTCCAATATAAGACATACCCCGAAAGTAAGACATAGTGGGACTTTTGAGTGGTAAAAGAATGTAGGACACTGTCTTACTTTCGGGGAAACACGGTATGTAATGACAAGCTCTACATTGTGCTACATACGGAACTCTAAGACATGTTCTTTTTAAGTATCCGGTACCTCTGTTTAATCATAGAAGCAGAAAAGCAAAAATAACAGAAAACATTAATACAGATGTAATCAAGAGACCTACATATACCGTTGTCAGAGGAATGGATCTTACTACAACGAACAGTTTCCAAGAAAAAAAATGGCGGATTTATTTCAGAAATCTATTTGGATATATGCAACTGTTTTCCAGATGTGGAAATTTCCACTACAAACCTGCAGAATGTGAATGTATCCCAAAGTATCAAAAGGAAATTATAGGCATAAACATTATTAACATGCATTTATCAAACTGCATTTACGGTTGTGGTCCGCACTTCAGAGAGACACAGAGAAAGAACTCTTCCCCTGCACATTCTAGCAGCAGTTTCTCCAGGGCTGATATTTTCTGTTTCAAAATCATCAGCGAGTGTCAGATTCTTTTCAATACAGCCAAAATCAGTAACAGCTCTGCCTGCTGAGGGGACACTATGATTATCCTGCCCTTTAGATTCTCCTAAATAAACTAACAAATTATATATATACACCTATGGATAGCTGAAGAGTGATCTTCAACATTATAAATGTGTGAGAGGAGCTGTGTAGTCATCATCATTAACTCTGATAACAGTTTCTGTCCCCACATTCTTCCCGAACTTCAGTAGTAAAGTCTATGCAACAGTAAGTTCTGGTGATAGAGATGGTGACGCCTCTCTACAGAGAAAATAATCCTATGTATTTCTCAGGGGGTCACCATGAATTCACATTACCCAACTGAGTAGAAGAATACCATGCATTTTCAGATAAACAGGAACAACTAATCCTAGCTAAATAATATATCCTGGGGGACTACTGATAAAGTAACACTCTTTTGAATTTACTTTAAGGCCATGTGCACACGTTCAGTATTTTTTGCGTTTTTTTCACTATAAAAACGTGATAAAAACGCGAAAAAAACGCTAACATATGCCTCCCATTATTTTCAGTGTATTCCGCATTTTTTGTGCAAATGTAGCCTTTTTTTCCGTGAAAAAATCGCATCGCGGAAAAAAAAGCAACATTTTAATGAACATGTGGAATTGCAGGGGATTCCGCACACCTAGGAGTGCATTGATCTGCTTACTTCCAGCACGGGGCTGTGCACACCATGCGGGAAGTAAGCAGATTATGTGCGGTTGGTACCCAGGGTGGAGGAGAGGAGACTCTCCTCCACGGACTGGGCACCATATAATTGGTCAAAAAAAAGAATTAAAATAAAAAATAGTCATATACTCACCTTCGATGTCTTCCCGCCTCTCAGCTGCATGCTGCCGCTTCGGTTTCTATAGCTGGTGTGCGGTGAAGGACCTGCGATGACGTCACGGTCTTGTGATTGGTCGAGACCGGTCATGTGACCGCTCACGTGACCGCGACGTCATGGAAGGTCCTGAACCACACCGGCATTTATAGGAACGGACGCCTGCAGGTGAGTATAACCATTTTTTTTATTATTTTTAAACATTCTATCTTTTACTATAGATGTGGCATAGGCAGCATCTATAATAAAAAGATGGTCACACTTGTCAAACGCTATGTTTGACAAGTGTGACCAACCTGTCAGTCAGTTTTCCAAGCGATGCTACAGATCGCTTGGAAAACTTTAGCATTCTGCAAGCTAATTACGCTTGCAGAATGCTAAAAAAATGAGAAAAAAACCGGAAAAAAAACGCAAAAAAAAAAAAAATGCGGATTTCTTGCAGAAAATTTCCGGTTTTCTTCAGGAAATTTCTGCAAGAAATCCGGACGTGTGCACATACCCTTAGGGTATGCCTATGCAGCATCTATAGTAAAAGATAGAATGTTTAAAAATAATAAAAAAAAATTAAAAAAATGGTTATACTCACCTGCAGGCGTCCGTTCCTATAAATGCCGGTGTGGTTCAGGACCTTCCATGACGTCGCGGTCATGTGAGCGGTCACATGACCGGTCTCGACCAATCACAAGACCGTGACGTCATCGCAGGTCCTTCACCGCACACCAGCTATAGAAACCGAAGCGGCAGCATGCAGCAGAGAGGCGGGAAGACATCGAAGGTGAGTATATGACTTTTTTATTTTAATTTTTTTTTGACCACTTATATGGTGCCCAGTGCGTGGAGGAGAGTCTCCTCTCCTCCGCCCTGGGTACCAACCGCACATAATCTGCTTACTTCCCGCATGGTGTGCACAGCCCCGTGCGGGAAGTAAGCAGATCAATGCACTCCTAGGTGTGCGGAATCCCCTGCAATTCCGCATTTTAATGAACATGTTGCTTTTTTTTCCGCGATGCGATTTTTTCGCGGAAAAAAAGGCTACATTTGCACAAAAAAATGCGGAATACACTGAAAATAATGGGAGACATATGTTAGCGTTTTTTTCGCGTTTTTATAGCGAAAAAACGCGAAAAAAACGCGAAAAATGCTGAACGTGTGCACATGGCCTAATGTGAACAGGGTGCTGCAAGCAAGAGATTTTCCAACAATTTCTGCAACAAACTCCGATAAAACATAGAAATGACAGCAGACTGCAGGTTTCAGGCACACCTTTAATATATACAAAACATACTTACAGATGAAAGATAACACATCAGCAGTGCTGCTATAAGCAGCAGTGTAAAATAAGCTGACACAAAAGCACATAGCTGGGCTTTATACAACTATACTGGTCTCATGTCCTAATTGGGAATCTGCACCCAAGTCAGTGCAAAACGCTAAGGGACTATGAATCCAAGAAATGTCAAGCACGTGCACACTGATGTATAGACATATGGTTTATTTAAAAAAAAATCTAAAATATATTACAAATACAAATAATGGGCAGGAAAGAAGTGGATAGCGTAGAAACATTTTTCTTTAAAAATATATATCTTTCACAAAGCAGGGATCATTTATTTATATTAGGACAAAAGGAAACAAAAACCCATGAAGTTGAAAAAGCAGATTTATATATTTTTATAACAAAATATGAACTTGACACATGTATTGGTACGGGAATAGTACAGATTTTTATACAATTATCATCCAGTACAGCTAATATGTTCAAAGCGAAATGGGTGCAGTCCCATCAGAGTCTTTTTTTTTCATTTTTAAAAATCATTCACTACATTTTACAGATTATTTATCAAGTGGGCTACAAGATCAACTTGTGGAGATGAAGTCCATCTATGATACAGGGAAAATAGGGCTGGCACGGAAACTGAAGAAAGATTGCAGCGCACTGTCTCTCCGTGGCTTGTGGTGGAGCTTCACGTGGATGTTCTCGATCTTACGCCAAGACCTGCTACTTGCGTCACCGTGCAAAAGGAAGCATGACCAAGCAGTAAGCTCCTCCAGTAGATGCACAAACTATTTAAGCCCCAATAAACGGTCCCTGGAAAGTCTCAGTGAGCTTTGTGCTTCCTTTTCTTGTGCTTTTTATCTTTCTTCTTGCTGTCACACTTTGTACAAAACCACTGATCTACTTCTGGCTCTGCTGTTAATCCAACACAAGGCCTGAAAAAGAAACAGATTGAAAAACTAAGAACAAGATAGAAGAGTGAGACTACACAATACAGAGCGCATAAGCACTCGAGAGAAGAAGTGAGCCGCCGAAGTAGTAAAAGGCTTCATGAAGGTAAGGAACAAGCAGACATTATAGGGATACATGGACGTTCACCAGCCAAGATTAGCAATGCATCATTCAGAAGGCAGAACCTCAACAAGCAGCTGACGTTTAGGGCCCACACAGAGGAACCAACAGCGGCAGTTCAAGGAGCGCTAACTAGTTATATACAAGGTGATCATAGGTGGACAGTACAATCATGGGCCGGGGGATGAGATCATTAGGACTGAAGCCATGAGGGGTCCAAATGTATTTGAGATCAAAGGGAATCTGTGCAGGTTTTGCCATTTTAACGGTGAGAAGCATAATGAAGAGGCAGAGAGCCTGAATCCAGTGAGGTGTCACTTACTAGGCTGTGTGCTGTAATTTCAATACAATCAGTATTTGATATCAACAGGAGATTATGACTGGAGGATTAGTTGTTGTGGAAAACACCAGTAGATGAAACCAGGAGCTCAAGGATATTTCTGTGCGGTTTATCGTCAATACGCCTCAAAGTCAAACAAACGCCTTCATAAAGGTTTGTCCTGGTGAAGAGGTTTGTTGATGATAAACCGCACAGAAATATTCTTAGTCTCGTGGTTTCATTTACTGGTCTCCTCAGCAAGCACTGAACCCCATTTCTCCATGGTTTCTTCTCCTTTATCTTTCGGGTCTGCAGCGGCCGACATTTTCAAGCTGTTTGAGTTATGTCTCACACAACACCACTGGGGGGATGGGATAAAAAAAACTATACAGACATTACAGCAGGGGATCACAAATGATTCTTTCTTTGAGGTAAAACATTATTTCGAAAAAGGCAAGGAAATGCTTTATCTCACAAAAAGAATCAGCTGTGGTCCTCTGCTCTAATGTCAGTATACTCTTGCCTCCTCCACTGCCCAGGAGCTGTGGTATTATCAGACCATGTCCTTGCACAGTCAGACACAGCCATTACACAGTACACAGCAGGTGCACATTTATAGGATTACCTCAGCACAGGAACATTTTATTTATACACATCCAAATGTGGAAATTATTATTATTCCAAGATCTACTGATTAAAATGAACTTTGTTGGTGGGAAAACCCTCCTTGACTAACAAAACTGGGTTTACATATGGGGCATAAAAAAAAAAGATATAGAAAAAAAGGAGAACAAGCCAAATCTCAGGACATAAGAAAAAGAAATGTGAAAAATCACCAGATTCAGTTGAATAGTGGCAAAAAATTGGTATTTGTGTGAAGTGACAGGACCTGTAAGCACAATTCCTACGGTAGCTGCTCCTAGGATGCTGCACGCAGGGTAATGCTCTTCGCCAGCCCAGAACAGCAGCACATTGCGCTATACCGAATGCAGAATTAAAACAGGGGGCGGCTGATCTCTGGTCAATCTCGGCAAGTTTACGTTTCCTGTCAATCAGTATTACTTCGGCTTGCACAGTGCAGATAAACAAAGCCTCTTAGCTTCCTGACCAGTATCTGTATATTTTAAGGTGCAGAATAAGCATCGTGTTTATAAATGCGGAGTCTGACCAAGAGATTTTCAGGTATCTCGACTCTGAGCAAGCTCTTTACTTGGGAGATTTGCACATATGGGGAGCAATTATAAATTCACAGTATACTAGTTAAGGGAAAATAAGAAAACTTCATTAAAGCATGCATTTCATAGCAAATTAGTTATCAAAAGCTGAGGAGGAATTACCCAGCTGACCCACAGAATAAAGTTGATAAACCACACAGCTATTGATTAATAAAAATAGACCTTCATTAGCAGAAAAAACAACAAAAAACCCCAGCAATTTTAATTTTTTGCCATCTGCAGCACATTAATTTCTTGAAGACACTTTTGGGGCAAAAATGATCATGATGCCCCTTGATAAATTAATTGATGGGTAGTTTCCAAAACGGTCTCACTTTTTTTTTTTTTTTTTGGGGGGGGGAGGGGGTTAGTGGGTCCTTCTGTACTAATACCTCAGAGGTTCAGCAAATGCAATATTGTGACTGAAAATAAATCCTGCAAAATTTGTGCTCCACATGGCGCTCCTTCCTGCTAACCCTCGCCGTGTGCCCACTTTATGACCAGATATAGGGTATTCCCATACTTAGAGAAAATTGAGTAATGAAGTATAACAATTTTTTTCTTATTACTGCTTGTAGAAATTAATTTTTTTTTTAGCCAAGTCTACATGATGTAGTAAACTTTTTTCCCTTTTTTAATTTTCACAGGCCAATGGTTAAAGAGGTTGTCCACTACTTTAGCATCGATGACCTCTCCTTAGTATAGGTCATCAATGTCTGACCTGTTGGACTCCGACACTTGGCACCCCCCCCCCCCCCCCGCCGATCAGCTGCTATCTGTATCGGCATACCTTCAGTCAGCGGCCACTGCCACCAGTAACAGCTCATCGGCGGGGGTGCCGGGTTCTAACAGATCAGACATTGATGACTTATCCTAAGGAGAGGTTATCAATGCTAAACTAGTGGACCTCTTTAAAAAAAAAAATCTGTGGACCACCTGTAAGGTTAAAATGTTCACTACTTCCCTAGATGGATTCCTCGAGGGCTGTAGTTTCCAAAATGGGTTCACTTCTGGGAGGGTTCGGCAAATGCAATATGGCAAAGGAAAGCAAATCCAGCAAACATTTCCGTCCAATAAGCAGAGTGCGATGACATGTAGGGTATGGCCATGCTTGGCAGAAATAAGGTAAATTGTGGGGTATTTTTCTCCTATTTCTCCTTGTGGAAAATACATCACATTATACACGCAGGCACCTTGATGGTATTTTGCATCAAAGTGCCAAGTGGCATTTTGACAATTTGTCAAGTGTCTAGTTTCAGAAAACAAAGGTAAGGGGGTTTGTGAATATTAAATTATTATTTTGTAATTTAGATTTTATTTGTTCATGTCAAAAGTTCTAAATCTTGTCTTGGCTACCAGAGGCAGAAAAATGTCAAAAAACCCCAGGCAGTGAAATGGTTAAACACAATAGTAAAAGGACCAATTATTCACAAGTAGTGGAAGATGTCTACAAAGTCTATGAAAAACACCATGCGATTCAATAATAGATACATGCGTCTAGCGAGTACATCTATCCTCATATTATATCGAGTACCCCGCTAATGTTTGGATAGCTTTTCACAAAATGTGTGTTACTATGGCAAAGCCCATATGGCAAAAAGCATAAAATATAATTAGCTTACCAATGATACCAGTCATCGCATCCATCACATCCAATCATTGGACTGCCATCATCGAGCTTATTACAACCTGGACAGATCCATATCTGATTCCCCCACTCATCGCGGATCTGCAAAAAAGATTAACAGGTGAACAAGTATCCAGTCACATTACCATTCCAGACTGAGCCAAAGACAACACGAGACAAAGGAAGTTATAGGCGATCGGTACTAGCTTTCTCATTAATTGGAGGGAGAGAGGGGCGACAGCTGGGATCCCCGATGAAGAAACAAACGATATATTTGGGAACTTATGGAAAAACAAAAAATGTGCAAAAGCACTGACAGGCAGGAAATTTAAGCTTTCCTGCCTGTTGTGCCCAGCGCCATTCTTCCCTGGCACATGGTGGTCACAGACTGCTCCTGCCTGGGATTCAGCTGCTCTGCTGACGTGGCTTCAGATGTCATTCTGATTGACAGCTGGCTCCCCCAATTAGGCAGCGGGGAGCCGCCTGTCAATCAGAATATTACAAGTCCCGCCCAGTTGACAGAGTGGAGCTGAAAAGAAACCTCCGCTCTGTAGATGTGACATCAGCAGAGGCTTCTGAATCCCTTTGGCCAAACGAATGTTCCTTTGAATGGGAGGAGCCAGGTGAAATGGCTGCCGGCCGAACAATCGGCCAAAGGATCGAACGGACGACAACTATCTAATGTGTATGGGGGCCTTTATTGTCACCACTATGGACATGCCTTTTTTGGATTTATTTAAAAGAACATTCCTTAGAAATTTGTCCTATTTCTCTTGGAAACTAATGAATTGACACCTGAGCGTTACCTTATGGAGGCAAGTCCTTGTAAACTGACACGATCAACATAGATTGGACAGTGTCAGACAATAGGAATACATTCCATCAACAGAATGTAACACCCAGTTGTAAGTTCAGTCATTGCAGGAGGAATAATAAAGCAACAGCACAAGAAAACCAGGAAACCTGCTTTAGAACATAGTATTTGGTCAGACAGCCGTGTCAGGGGAGATGTCACGTCTCCGTCAAAGGCTTTCAACATTATCCACAAAGTGTCAGCTAATATTTTGCAAATTCGTATCGATCACTTGTCAGCCCTCCCCATGGACAAGCCCAGTTCCATTGAGTCTTAGTCTAGCCAGCTTGTCCAGCATACAGCTGTAAATCCTCAGACTTGAATGCCCCCTGAATGTAAACATCCCAACAGACATGCGAGACCATCGCCCAAAATGTGTTCATTCATGAACGAATAATAGATGTTACATTTGCATGAAAACTGATCCACATACTTCAGTTTTTTATTGTAGCAAGAAATATGCAAAACTGAGAATCAAGCTCTCTCTTCTGTCTGCAGGAGCACACAGCTCCCCAGCCTCCCAGTTTCTCAATGACTGGTGGGCGGATGTTCCTAACCGATTGGTAGCTCCAACAATCTGATGATACTGTACAGCTTTTCTTCTGTAGTGCTGGATGTGCAAGGGAGCGGAAGCTGGCTGGGATCAGGAGCCAACAGTGGGCTCTAGAGATCACGGCTAGTCTCAAGCAATGCTTCTGAGGTCACTACACCTAAGTACTCGCCTGTTTGGCCACGGCTGGTAGACAGCAGTGGTGGATGGTTGCCGAGGCAATAATCAATAAAGAATACAAATATAAGATTTCTGGAGAACAGCCCAAATAAAATTATAAACTTGCTTGTATTCACAAGCACCTTGCAAATTTAAGCATCATAAAATATGGGAATAACTCTTTAAAAGGTTTTGGGTAGATTTGCTACAGAACATCTGCCTCAGATTACAGTACCATCCATGTACATGAGATATGAACAAATCCTTACATGTTCAGGAATTAATATGTAGGAATAGACTTGTGGTGAGGTTTTTTAAATCTACAGCATGACAATATCAGTTTTGGATTTTTTACTGTAGATTTCACCCCTTTAAAGGTAATGGGATGAAATCTGCAGCAAGATTCATGTGTTACACTTGCAGATTTTCATGTGGATATTCTATGGATTATTCCACCCAGTGGGAACTTACTTTACAGTAACCTGACAAGAGGGTCAGCCTAGATGTACAGAGGTTACCCCACAGTCCTAGCAATTACATATGCACAAGATGTAAGGCTTTCAGTTTTATTGCATCCTTACTTATTAGCTAAAGTCTCCAGTTCAACTTGCTGATAAGATCAAGGGTAGAACATGTTGTTACTCAGTAACTTTCCATTTACTTTATGACATCGCTGTCACTCGGAATGAAAATCCAATTGAAACAAAACCAGAAGACAAGTCCCATTCACACTGGATAATTGACCAGATCCAGTGCTCTGCCACCTAGAATTAACATTTCCACTGTTGTAACTGGAGATGAGGGCTGAGGCAGCTCATACTACAAGCTGGACTACACTAAGGGTACCGTCTCACAGTGGCACTTTGGTCGCTACGACGGCACTATCCGTGACGTTCCAGCGATATCGTTACGATCTCGCTGTGTCTGACACGCTACTGCGATCAGGGACCCCGCTGAGAATCGTACGTCGTAGCAGATCGTTTGGAACTTTCTTTCGTCGCTGGATCACTCGCTGACATCGCTGCATCGACGTGTGTGACGCCGATGCAGCGATGTCTTCACTGGTAACCAGGGTAAATATCGGGTTACTAAGCGCAGGGCCACGCTTAGTAACCCGATGTTTACCCTGGTTACCATTGTAAATGTAAAAAAAAAAAACGCTACATACTTACATTCCGGTGCCTGTCACGTCCCCGGGCGTCCGCTTCCCTGCACTCCTCCTGCATCCTGTGTCAGCGCCGGCCGGCCGTACATCAGAGCACAGCGGTGACGTCACCGCTCTGCTTTACGGCCGCGCTTACACAGGATGCAGGAGGAGTGCAGGGAAGCGGACGCCCGGGGACGTGACAGGCACCGGAATGTGAGTATGTGTTGTTTTTTTACATTTACAATGGTAACCAGGGTAAACATCGGGTTACTAAGCGCTGCCCTGCGCTTAGTAACCCGATGTTTACCCTGGTTACCCGGGGACTTCGGCATCGTTGGTCGCTGGAGAGCTGTCTGTGTGACAGCTCCCCAGCGACCACACAAGGACTTTCCAACGATCACGGCCAGGTCGTATCGCTGGTCGTGATCGTTGGAAAGTTGCTGAGTGTGACGGTACCCTAAGGGGCAAGTCAGCACAAATAAGTGCTGAAAACAACAATTATTCCCAAAGGCTAGGGTCACATTGCGTTATGTGACCGCGTTTAACGGACTACGTTACACCGCGGCATAACGCGGTGTAACGTAGTTCGTTAACGCCACCATTGCCTGTAATGGTGAATGCATCGCTAGCACCCGCCCACATTGGGCGTGCGCTAGCGATGTGCCGTCATTTGAGTGACGTCCCACGAACGCTGCAAGCAGCGTTCGCGGTCCGTTCCTCGCTAGCGCAGATCGGGGATCTGCGCTAGCGGGATCGGCTAACGCGATCCCTTTTGGAACATTGCGTTAGCGCAGTCCGTAGCGCTATGCGCTAAACGGACTGCCCTAACGCAATGTGACCCTAGCCAAAGGCATTCATCCCCACATTTACAGAGCCTCGGTGATTATTAAGTTTTATGCACACGGGGTTAAAGCGAACCTTTCAGCAGGTTTGGCAATTATATGAGTTTTGGCCACCACTTTTCCGGGCTGATATACCGTACATAATTCTATAATGCTATATATCTGCCCCCAACCCGACCTGCAAGACTAGAAAAGACCTTTTATTATACTCACCTGCGGGGCGGTCCGATTCAAGGGGAGTTGATGTTCTTGATCTGACACTTCCCATCTTCTAATGATAGCCGTCCTCCTTGCTTTGTGTGGATGACGCGACCCTACCTCATCCACACAGGATCCCCGGCATCGCGCTCCTGCAGACGTACTTATCTGCCCTGAGCAGGGAAGAGTAAAGTACTGCAGTGCGCAGGCGCCGGGAAAGATGAACGTGTCATACAGACGAAGCAAGAAGGGAGGCGGCATCGCAATAAGAAGAAAGGCCTGGACCAAGATTAGCGAAAACTGAGGGTAAAGGTGCAGGACTGGCCAAGCATGTCTCCAAACCTAAACCCTATTTAGCATCTGCGGGTCATCCTCAAACGGAAGGTGGAGGAGTGCAAGGTCTATCATCCACCAGCTCCATGATGTCATCATGGAGAAATGATTCCAGGGACATCCTGTGACGCTCTAGTGAACTCCATGTCTAAAGAGTGTCAAGGCAATACTGGAAGTTAATGGTGACCACACAAAATAGTGACACTTTTGGCACAATTTGGTAGTTTTCATTTAGGGGAGTACTCTTTTTAGTTTCCAGCTTTTTAGACATTAATGGCTGGGTGTTGCGTTATTTAGAGGGCACACCAAATTTACACTGTTACACAAGCTGGACACTGACCACTTTACATTGTATCAGTGTCAGATCTTCAGTGTTGTCCTATGAAAATATATAATAAAATATTTACTAAAATGTAAGGGGTGTACTCACTTTTGTGACAAACTATATATAGCAGCAGCTTTTTAGGGGTAAACACGAAAGACATACTGTAAGACCAATTAGGACCAACATTACAATTTTTGCTCCATGTCAATAGCCCTGTTTGTTGGACTTTCTTTCCCATGATGCATTGATGAGCTGAACCATCAATCTTTTTAGTAAAAAGTAATGGCCTCAATCCTGCACCCATTTTTGCACCCATCAAAGAACGCTGAACCATTATTTGTATTGTGACCTCATATCTGAAGTAGTGTTGGGGTGCAACATAAAATGCTCAACAACTGGAAACGACTTAAAAATCCAGAAGGAGACAGAGATGAAGAAAAAACATTCTCAAATATTCGGAAAATACTAAGGAAAAGGATTGCACTTACCACATAAGTACTGACCGTCTCGGTGACAACACTTCTATACGGAGTTTTAGAGTTGCCAGCATTTGGCCCAGGAGCAGGCGGAGTTGGATTCGGGGCTGGCGATGCTGCCGCTGGTGCAGGGGGTGCCGGCACAGGAGGTGGGACGACAAGAACTGGTGCAGGAGCCGGAGATGGGGCGGGCAGAGGAGATTTAGGCAAGGATGGTGGAGGAGCAGCTTTGGCATCTGGAGCAGATACCACTTTACTGATAACTCTGAAAAGAGGAAGGGAGAAAACACACAAAAAGGTCAGCTAAATAACAGACTAGCACAGTTCTAGATTGTGTGTAGCACAATGCTTAAAGGGAACGGATCACAATTTTAATTAATATCAATTATTTGTTACATCTTTAAAAAAATAATAAAAATACTAAACTACCTTTTGCAATATATATATTTTTTACTGTCATGGGGGGAGGGCTGCCATTAATATTTGCCTGTGTATAATGTGTCACTGCACGACACTTACAGAAAGCAAATCTGGCACACACAAAGCATAGGAGAGTAAGGACTGGCACGGACCTCGTCTTATAGGCCCTGGCATGCGAAGTTCAAAAGTGTAAGGAGAAACTGGCACAAGGTTTTTGTAGCCCAGCGCAAAGCATTGAGCTAAATTAACCCGCTGCCCCAAGGACCTATAACTGGAAGCAAATGTGACAGCTTTCTGTATTATAGGTCTTGTACAATGAGGAGGTGATTGTAGAAGTGCCGCAGCAGTGTACATTGGCGCAGCTCATCGAGGCACCCAGGAGCTGACAAGTGCCACAGCAGTGTATAGTGGCGCAGCTCAGGGAAGTGTACAGGAGCTGAGAAGGGCCACAGCAGTGTATAGTGGTGCAGCTCAGGGAGGCACCCAGGAGCTGACAAGTGCCACAGCAGTGTATAGTGGCGCAACTCAAGGAGGCACCCAGGAGCTGACAAGTGCCGCAGCAGTGTACAGTGGCGCAGCTCAGGGAAGTGTACAGGAGCTGACAAGGGCCACAGCAGTGTATAGTGGTGCAGCTCAGGGAGGCGCCCAGGAGCTGACAAGGGCCACAGCAGTGTATAGAGGCGCAGCTCACGGAGGCACCCAGGAGCTAACAAGGTGCCACAGCAGTGTATAGAGGCGCAGCTCACGGAGGCACCCAGGAGCTAACAAGGTGCCACAGCAGTGTATAGAGGCGCAGCTCAGGGAGGCACCCAGGAGCTAACAAGGTGCCACAGCAGTGTATAGAGGCGCAGCTCAGGGAGGCACCCAGGAGCTAACAAGGTGCCACAGCAGTGTATAGAGGCGCAGCTCAGGGAGGCACCCAGGAGCTAACAAGGTGCCACAGCAGTGTATAGAGGCGCAGCTCAGGGAGGCACCCAGGAGCTAACAAGGTGCTACAGCAGTGTATAGTGGCGCAGCTCAGGGAGGCACCCAGGAGCTAACAAGGTGCCACAGCAGTGTATAGTGGCGCAGCTCAGGGAAGTGTACAGGAGCTGACAAGGGCCACAGCAGTGTACAGTGGTGCAGCTCAGGGAGGCACCCAGGAGCTGACAAGGGCCACAGCAGTGTATAGAGGCGCAGCTCAGGGAGGCACCCAGGAGCTAACAAGGTGCCACAGCAGTGTATAGAGGCGCAGCTCAGGGAGGCACCCAGGAGCGGACAAGGGCCACAGCAGTGTATAGAGGCACAGCTCAGGGAGGCACCCAGGAGCTAACAAGGTGCCACAGCAGAGTTATTTCTCCAGATGTGAGCGAGGTAGCACCTGAATGAATACACTGCTGGGAGTCCGTCAGCTCTGTGTGCCTCGCTGCATACCTCTATCCACCAGTGATACTAGTAAAAAATGCTGTCCAAAGTATGACATATTAGTCGCCAACAAAGTGTCTCTGCACTGTGATCCCAAATGTGATCTTCCACCTTCCTTCTCCTAACACCCAGAAGGGGAGGTGAGGAGTGACGTCTCAGTACTGGGAGCAGTGCCGGCAGTACATTTACAGCAAGCAGAATGCCAGGCAGCATTACTATTGCTGCTGCAGGCAAATGCGAGTGGCTGCTCCCACTAGTGTATCAGTGGAAAACATGGACAATTATTTAATTTTTCATATTACGTTCAGCGGAAGGTAGCATTACAGATGTAAAGGCTCGCTGATGGCACATTTTTTTTAGCATGATTTATAAACATTGAGATTTTGTTAGGCTCTACCCCACCCACAAAAAAATAAAATAAATATAATAAATAAAAATGGAATAATGGGCATAGCATATAACTGTGCTGCAGGATCAGTCTGATATCACAGTACCAAGCAGAGTGGGGTAGGACAGTAGAAATCCATGACACATGTACATCACCCATACAAAGGTGAGCAAAGATTCCTATCCCCTAGAGTGCGCGTATCCGCAGTACCAAACAGTTTCAGATTAACCACTTGGGGTCCAAGTAATAAGAATTTTCTCTGCAAAATAACACTCACATTATACATGCTTAGAAAAATATTAAAAATATACTGAACAGACATAAAAATAAATTCCTGAATACACTGTGGAGTCTTTAAGTTGACATGTGGGAACTACTCAAATGAACATTAATAGAGGCCCATTTAGTGCTGATAACTTTTATCTCGAAGATGAAGGGGCATCTAAGTCTTTCAGCTTCTTACATTAAACACATTACAAATATTTGCTAATTCAATACTTCCTTCCTCAGAAAAGATCTCTGGCTGGCAGCAAAACAAATTCCTAAACAGTGTAACCCCAGCAGTTACAGCGCTTCCTGTTCTCTTCCTTAGTGTCAACTATAGTTTACACCAAGCTTCATATTCTACGACTCCGAGTGTGCCGGCCTCAGAGTGTGCCGGCCTCAGAGTGTGCCGACCTCCATCAAATCCACATTGCAGCTGAACAGAGGGTCGGATTTTCAGGAGACCAAGGCTGTCTGCATGATGGCGGAAGAGTGCCAACTGTCCAGAAATTCCAGGACAGTCCAGAAAAAATATTCATACAACAAATGTAAATCCCTAGAAATTATGCGAAATAGAACCGCATAATGATTAACCCCTTAGTGTGAGGCAATTTGGTACTTAATGACCAGGACAATTTTTACAATCCTGACCAATGTCACTGTATGAGGTTATAGCTCTGGAACACTTCAATGGATCCCACCGATTCTGAGACTGTGTTTCGTGACATATTGTACTTCATGTTAGTGGTAAAATTTATTCAATATGACTTGCGTTTATTTATGAAAAAAAATTGAAATTTGGCAAAAATGTTGAAAATGTTTACAATTTTAAAACTTAAATCAGAGAGATATGTCACACAAAATAGTTAATAAATAACATTTCCCACATGTCTACTTTACATCAGCACAATTTTGGACATAATTTTTGTTAGGACGTTATGTTACGGTTAAAAGTTGACCAGAGATTTCTCATTTTTCCAACAAAATTTACAAAACCATTTTTTTTAGGGACCACCTCACATTTGAAGTGAGTTTGGGGGGTCAATATAAAAGAAAATACCCAAAAGTGACACCATTCTAAAAACTGCACCCCTCAAGGTGAGCAAAACCACATTCAAGACGCTTATTAACCCTTCAGGTGCTTCACGAGAACTAAAGCAATGTGGAAGGAAAAAATGAACATTTTACTTTTTTCACAAACAATTTACTTGGAAACCAATTTTTTTTTAGTTTCACTAGGGTATCAGAGAAAATGGATGACAAAATTTGTTGTGCAATTTCTCCTGAGTACGCCGATACCCCATATGTGGGGGAAATCCACTGTTTGGGTGCATAGCAGGGTTCAGAAAGGAGGGAGCACCATTTGACTTTTTGAATGCAAAATTGGGTGAAATCATGTCCCGTTTGGAGACCCCTTGATGTACCTAAACAGTGGAACCCACCCAATTCTAACTCCAACCATAACCCTAAGTCTAACCACAACCCTAACCCCAATCCCAACCCTAACAATAACCCTAACCCCAAACCTAACCCTAACACACCCCTAATCCCAACCATAACCACAACCCTAACCCAACCCTAACTTTAGCCCAAACCCTAACTTTAGCCCCAACCCTAATGGAAATAATTTTTTTGTATTTTATTATTTTTACCTAGCTAAGGGGGTGATAAAGGGGGGTTTGATTTATTATTTTTTTTATTTTGATCACTGTGATAGGGTCTATCACAGTAATCAAAATTAACCAATAGTAAAAATGTCCTATTGTTGCCAGGTGTCGGCCGGCGCACTATTTATGCGCCCGCCATTTTCTATGGCAAGACGCCGCCGGCGGGACTTCATGGGAGGTTGCAGGGACACCAGAGGTACAGGGATGGGGGGGCGGGGGCGATGAGAGATGAGGAAAACCTATTTCTCTCTCCTCTGATGTGCGATCAGAGAAAATGGAAAATCTGAATTTTTTTTTGTGGTCGCCGTTATGTTATACAGTTAATAATGACAATCGCAACACTGAAGTCGATAAAATCGACCAGACCCCCGGTAGCCAAGACCCCGGACAAATTCTGACTCTGGGGGGCGCTATAGATTTATTTCTCAGCGCCGTTAAAAAGCGGTGCGGAGGCATAAGTACCCTTAATTGCGGCCGTTAAAAGGCGTATCGGCAGTAATTAAGGGATTAAGTAACTCCTAGCATCTAATAGGACTCATGTAAATAATGTTCAATGCCATATGGGAAGGGAAACATATAAAAGAGGGCACTCATAGAAAAGAATTAAAGACAATACTTTATATCATACCTAGAATGTCATATAAAATTATGGGCCACAAAGATATATGGTAGTGAGCCAGAGTATAAGTGGCACCACAGGATGGCAGGCAAACCTGTTAACTGCAGCAGCAAACAATTTTCATATCTTTAAAGTTGTAACACCAAAACTGAATATGATTCAGCATACCGTATGTTAAAATGCCCAACTCATTAAAGTGCACAGTGGAAGAACATAGGACTTGTTCAGTAGTGCTACAGAAGTTAGAATACATATAATTCGCTGCAAGAAAATAAGTGTTTACTAGAACCAGGCAATGGTGCCACAACCCCTACGCGCGTTTCGGCAACATGCCTTCGTCAGGGGGAATGTTTTGAAAAAAAATGTTTAATTGTTCCTTTTCTCCCTGTGGTCAGAAGACTGAGGAAAAGAGTGCGGGCTGGGGGCGAGGAAGAGGGCGCGCAGGGGGGGCCCTGAGGAAAAGAGCACGCGAGGGCTTGAGGAAATGAGCCCAAGATAGAGGAAAAGAGAGTAACAGGGATTGAGAAAAAGAGCCCAAAGCATCGAGGAAAAGAAAGTTATTGAGGAAAAGAGATTGAGAGGAAGAGAGAAAGAGGAAGAAGAAAAGGCAGACACAAATCCATGAAAAAAAAACAGCACCAAATATTTTTACAGGAGCGTCACATATACTGCTTTACCGGTGGATCGATAACAGAACACAACATCATCAATATTAACTACAGTGTGGGAGAAGACAGCCCAGATCTGCTGTGAGCCTAGCACCACTTTCTCCCCAGAGCCTCATATGTGAAATATGGCAGGGGAAAGACCAAAGCTGCGATCTGTCATCTTAGGGAGGCAGTCACAGTCACCGTTATTAGACAGCCTGTTTATCTGCTTGTAATTAGATTTCCATTGCTGTGGCGCTTGCTTTCTGGAGAAGGCTGCAGTAATAATTTCGGTGGCTTTGTAGCCAATAAAGACAAAAATGCCTTCAGCTCATTGCTACCTGCTGCAGACTGCGTCCTATTGGAGCATTAATCATACCATTCCTCTCCTAGTAAGCCACTTGCTATTAAAGTCTCAGCTGCATAGCTGGTGCCATTTAGAACAGACTCTGACCTGATGGGTTAAAGTGCCATGTGCAGCACACGGCTGCCATTTTCACTTTCTATAGTCACTCAGCAGTCTTTAATGCGGCTCTCCAGCTGTTAGCAGTTTTCATTTCTAAGTAATAAACCACTAAATTCCACATTGTAAAATCATTTGGAGGCCCATTAGTGAGCAATAAACACAGCCAGCCAGTGCCAGCAATCCATTGTGTAGCGCTGCCCATCCAGTGGTCTGCGCTCCCACATTCTTCCCCGGCAGTATCATTTCGTCCTCTTGAATTCATTCCACTTCTGTTGAATGAGCAATCTTTAGCGGAGTAACCAACACCGCCCACAGCTGCGGCCCACAATAGCCCCATGCTGCTAGCATTACGTTTTCTGGGGGATTTGGTCACGCTGCCCTAACTGCTGCACACACTGGCCTCATTCATAAAAACGTGCAGAAGGAGGGATTTTCAGCAGGATTCCTTTACCTGTTTCCCCACCACATAACAGTGGATTAAATGGACTAGGTCATGAATTGCTTGGACTGGAATGCAAACCAACAGCTTGACAAGTCAATAGGAAGCCACCCATCCTTGCCCAAACACACTACAAGAGCCAAGGTTAAGGGCAAAGGCAATCTGGATATGACCATAGGGGGCAGTCTAATGATCCCTACTCCTTTATCTGCCTAGATGTAAACATTGTAGTGGCTGCCATGTGAATAAGCAGGCGAGTGCGACGAATGGAGAAGCTCACAGTTATGTCAATGAAAAGCAAAGAGTTACCTGTTCAAAACACACCACTTATTGTGTCGTCAACCCACATGGATAATAGTAGTAACAGGAACTCCAGCAAAATAATAGTACAAGTAGTAACCGGAATAATACTAATACTACACTTTTACTTTTTAGAAAAATTTTAACCATTCCTCTAATAAAATAAAAAATAAGCACCCCAGCCTGTACTTTTCTACAAGCATGAGTCTCTACTGTCAATTCATTGCCCATTTTACTACTTTGAATATTGCGTCATGGACATTTAGTGTAGGAGTACGTAAGCCTGATTTATCAAGGCTAAGGCTGAGCCCACAAGTCACATAAAAATAGCTGCGACTCAACAATGGTCAAACTTTAAGAGAGCCAGTCTTTAAAAAAAACAAACAAAACCTAATAACGTGTAGTTTTCTGAAACCATGTGACCGCTTCTGCCAGGTGGAAATTTACTTTATTCCTCCCAGCAGCCTCAGGCTTTCAGTCATAGAGGAGTGGCTTCAGTCATTGCTCAGTACACAGTGAGTGGAGGCTATAACCTCATCCTGCCACTGACTGACAGCCGGTTCTAATGTTGAGCCGGCTGTCAGTTAGTGAGTCAGTGCCAGGGCGTGGATACAGCCACCGTTCACTGTGTATTTTGTGATGACTGAAGCTGCACCGGCCACTCCTCTACGACTGAAAGCCAAAGGCTGTTGGCAAAAAAAAAAGTTAATTTCCTCTTGGCTGCTGGGCTCTCAGTGTGGCAACCACACATCTTCAGAATATTTTCTCTTGGCTGCTGGGCTCTCAGTGTGGCAGCCACACATCTTCAGAATATTTCCTCTTGGCTGCTGGGCTCTCAGTGTGGCAGCCACACATCTTCAGAATATTTCCTCTTGGCTGCTGGGCTCTCAGTGTGGCAGCCACACATCTTCAGAATATTTCCTCTTGGCTGCTGGGCTCTCAGTGTGGCAGCCACACATCTTCAGAATATTTTCTCTTGGCTGCTGGGCTCTCAGTGTGGCAGCCACACATCTTCAGAATATTTCCTCTTGGCTGCTGGGCTCTCAGTGTGGCAGCCACACATCTTCAGAATATTTCCTCTTGGCTGCTGGGCTCTCAGTGTGGCAGCCACACATCTTCAGAATACTTTTAACCTGCAGATTAACCCCATGCAGGTAATACAGTTTCTTTTTTACATGACAGGTTACCTTTAAAAGGGTTGTCCTCTTCTGGCCACTGCATTCTTAGTGGCATGAGGGTGAAAAACAAAATAAATGGAATACTTAGTGGGACAGAAATGTGCAGATGTTTGCCACATTTCTGTGCATATCTGAAAAAGATCAACACTGCCAGGATGGAGGCCAAACATTGGCCAAAGTGACTCGATGGCTTCACTAAAGTGAATGGCTCCGTCGGGGCTTCAGTTTGGGATTCCCACAGAAACCTTTGCGCTCAGTGGAGAGCACTGTATGTGTGAATCTATCCTTAGGGAGAGACCGCCAATGCACAAGCACTGGAACGGAAGGGCTAGTAGAAGTTATTTTATCATCTGCTCTGAACCCATTTCAATTAAATAAATATAATCTTCCGGTCAAGCTGTTTACCCCAATGTGTGCCGACAATCTATACACAATGGCTGGTTGTTCATTTCTAGATTTTGGGTAAGTGATGTAGAGAACAGACTAGTGATGTGAATGCTAATGTACAGTAGGTGTACAAGGCAGTTGCGCACCCAATGGAGAACCTCAGTGTCCGCTGCATGCCATATCTTAAGCACCTAGTGGCATTAACTCAATTAGTGATCAGGGACTTGATAACACTGCAGAGAAAATGCCGTAATGCACTGTTCAAATAATACATTAAGAAGCAGTCTTAAATATTTTAAATCCAAATGAACTAACACCACCTAACCCATTATGGATAAGATCTGTGAAAAAAACATTAAAACACAATTTATGGAAGCTGTGGCCAGAGATAAGCTTAATTTGCAGACTGACCTTTTATTTATTTAAGGAACCAAATGAGGTCTAATTGCATTAGAATTGAATCCAGTAAATTTCCCTGAAATACTTATTTGGCAGCTGTAGAATTGGTATGTCGGCAAATGCGGCTATTGTAAATGGCAACGTGTATGCCATAATCAGATAGTCAGGACCATAACTTGTTCTCAATTAAGCAGAAAACTGGAGACTTCTAATCCAAAAGTATATATGGCAGTCCTGGGCTCGCCTAACCTCAGGATCAGTGACCACTTGCCGATTATTCCATTCATTGTCTATGGGACTGCTCCAGTAGACAATACATGGAGTGGTGGTGAGCATGGGCAGTCACCACTCCAATCGGGCATATCACAGCCCTATTCTAGGGATAAGCAAGTTTCCAAGTATCCTGTGGAGAGCTGGGAACTCGTAAACATGTGGAAAAACCCTTTAACCCTTGATATACAGTTCGATTTTTAATTTTTTTTAATTTTTGGGTCCCATTAGGGGGTTTGAATAGGTGTTTGATTGCTTATGCAAAATACTGCAATATGGTAAAGTGGCAGCATACAGTGAAAATCTTTGTATCTTTTAAAGTTCAGCGTGTGGAGTACCACGATGGCAGCGACAAAGGCCTTCAAGAGACCGCCGGATGCCTTGGAAGCCAATTGATGCCCGTGGTCATGGATTTAAATGGCTAGACAGCTGTTAGAGATACTGGCTATGTAATACAGCTGTCATCTGTGTGGAGAGATCTCAGCTCCTGAGCTCCCATCACATGCGGTCACTTCTGCATTCATGTACAGGTTAGGCTTGGGTCACACTGCGTTATGGCAGTCCGTTAACGCTGCCATTAACCCCTATTATCGGGTGCACCATAATCGGCACGCGCTAGCAATGTGCCGTCATTCAGTGACGGAGCCTCGGACGCAGGCTGCATCATCTGAGGCTCCGTCACCGCTAGCACAGATGAATCATCTGCGCTAACGGTATAGCATGACGCTATATCATACACTCCATCGCGTTAACACAGCTCGTCAACGCTATGCATTGAACGGGCTGCTTTAACGCAGTATGAACCTGGCCTTATTGTGCTAATGGGACTCTCACTGCTAAGAACAAAGGCAGCCTATGTACATGGAGCGATCTAGCAAAGATTTGGTCAACCAGTGTAAACAGGAATTCAAAAGACTGGCAATCATTAAAACTTTACCGATCGGTGGTCGTATTGTACCGCTGGTCGGTTAGTGTAAACAAATCCTTCCATGAAGACCACTTCTGGACACTCTTTTCTGTACAGTAGATGAGTGTTGCTGGGTCCCACTGGCTGCTGCCAGACCTGGGCGGATGGCACTGATGGACATTGTCCGATTTCCAAGGGTAGTTGCCTTGGAATGTGTCTCATGTGCTGCACAAAGTCTCCTTGGCTGACCACTGTCTCTACAGTCCTCACTGTTGTCCTTTCTTAAAAAAAGCTCAACCCCTTAACAACCGCCAATACATCTTTTAACGGCGGCAGTTAAAGGGCCTTATTTCTTAGAGCGGCCGGAAAATCCCTGCGGTCTCTGCTACCGGGGGTAGCGGAGACCTCGGAGAACATGATTCAGTTTGGTTTTTACCGTCCCCAATCTTGTGATTCACCGAATAACGGCAATCACAAAACGTCTGATTTCCCATTCATTTCTCTCTCCTCTGATATGATTTAGCATACCAGAGAAGAGAGAAATGGGGTCCCCCGAGCCACCCTGGTACCTCCGCCCTCTCTGGACCCTCCTGCTCTGTCCCCTGGCCCGCAGCTTCATCTCCCTGGAAGAAAAATGCGCCCGCTGAGATCTGCCGGCCGGTATCAAGGAACAATAGGAGATATTTCCTATTGGTTCATTTTGATCACTGTGATCAAAATAAAAAAAAAATATAGTAAATCAAACCCCCCCTTTGTCATCCCCTTAAAATAAAAAAATGCATTTTTTCCAAACTATTATTTTTACCTATCTTTGCAGTTAGGGTAGGGGGTTAGAGCTAGGGCTATGGTTAGGGTTGGGCTAGAGTTGGGGTTATGGTTGAAATTACGGTTAGGGTTGGGAATCAGGGGCGTGTTGGGGTTAGGGCTGTGTTAGAATTAGGGGGTTCCCCTGTTTAGGTACATCAGGGGGTTTCCAAACGCAACATGGTGCCCGCCATTGATTCCAGCCACATGAAGGGTTAATAAACTTCTTGGATGTGGTTTTGTGCCCCTTGAGGGGTGCAGTTTTTAGAATGGTGTCACTTCTGGGTATTTTGTCACACTGACCCCCCCCCCCCCCCAACTCACTTTAAATGTGAGGTGGTCCCTAAAATAAAATGGTTTTGTAAATTTTGTTGGAAAAATTAGAAATCGCTGGTCAACTTTTAACCCTTATAACATCCTAACAAAAAAAAAACAAAAGGTTTCCAAAATTGTTCTGATGTAAAGTTGACATGTGGGAAATGTTATTTATTAACTATTTTGTGTGACACGACTCTCCGATTTAAGGGCACAAAAATTAGAAGTTTGAAAATTGCAAATTTTTTGCCAAATTTCCGGTTTTTCATAAATAAACTTAAGTCATATCGAAGAAATTTTACCACTAACATGAAGTACAATATGTCACGAAAAAAACAATCTTAGAATCCGTTAAAGCATCCCAGAGCTATAAGAATGTAAGCTGTAAGAATTGTAAAAATTGGCTTGGTCATTAAGGTACAAATTGGCTTCGTCACTAAGGGGTTAAATAGCACATCTTGAAACACCAGTCAGCTTTGAAATTGTGTCTTAGTGCTGGGCTCAGTCTTGCTATGGTGTATAACCTATGACACAAAACTGGTCTTCCACAACCTCACCTTTAGGCTATGTGCACACGTTCAGGTTTTTTTTCGCGAAAACTCATTAAAAATGCATACATTATGCATCCTATCATTTAGAATGCATTCTGCATGTTTTGTGCACATGGTGCGTTTTGTTCTGCGAAAAAAACGCATTGCGATAAAAAAAGCAGCATGTTCATTAATTTTGCGGATTTTCCGCGTTTTTCCCGCAATTCTATGCATTTGGAAAAAAACGTGTCAAAAACGCATGAAAAAACGCGAAAAAACGCATGTGGTTTTCTGGCAGAAATGTCCAGTTTTTGTCAGGAAAATTTCTGCAAGAAATCCTGACATGTGCACATACCCTTATAGCAGTGTTTGGCAGTTCCTCACCCAGTTGTAAGCCTCGTGCAAAGCTCTTGCTTTTACAATTGCTGACTGTGTTTGAACCTACCTCTGAAAATAATGACCAATATCACCTGTTGGGTACAGTTGGTTACTCAGACACCAGGCTATAGACCTACAAAATCCTTTGAGCTGTGTACCTAGAAGAATGTATGCTGTTTTGAGGGCAATGAACAGTCACACCAAATATTGATTTGAATTTCTCTTCTGTTCATTCGCTTTGGATTTTGAAAGCATTCTTGATTTGCCAATTTTTTATTTTTTTTTAATTTACAGTGCTAAAGTTTTAGGCAGATGTGGGAAAATGCTGCAATGCTTTTTCTTCTCTATATCACAATATTTATAAAAAAAAAAAAAGTTGGTAACCTTGCAATTTTGACACTGGGGCTATTTAGACTCCAACTTTCTTTCATTTTGGGAAGAGTTAACAGGAGTTCCCGTATTACAATGACAGGTAACCCCTTCATACCCAGCTGATCACAGGCTTCATCAATGTCACACCTGACCCTGCTCCCCTCCCCTCACAATGACCTTGGCACACACTCATTAGATGCTTCCATACAAAAATAGGGTCAGAGTCAGGCTATTGTGGTTAACGTACATGTGAATTTCCTGAAACAATAGGAAATTAAGAGACTAAGTCCAATGAGGGACATACGTGCAAATTCTAAGATTCCCCAAGCGTCTCATTTTTAATTTAATGTAAAAAATCTAATTTAAACAATATGGCATTTTCTGATGACAACATCTTTACAATTATAATATTTCAAGCTACGATGCTAATCACAGAAGTAATATGGAAAAATAACACAAGTTGTTCCATTGTCACCTGTCATTACTTACATTGTATCTTGGCCTGCGCCAACCCTCAGTGTCAGTCGGGGAATCACAGGTGAAGGGGCAGGAATAGATAGTTCCACTTTGGCCTGCTAAAATAGAAGGTTTTGTTTAGAAGACATGAAGTTAGCCACCTATACAAAAGACATCAGAATTTGTTTTCCCCTAGATGGAAACAGATTAGCAGCGATATTCCGGAGGGGGAGCACATTTTAACTTGTTTTTTTCCCTTAGGAAAGCAGCGGCCCATTAAGACTTATGATAAGTACAGGTATTCACTTTTTGTGACACTGTAAAGTCAACTACAGACTGCAAACCTATCCCCATTAAGGGAGAGTCCAGATGGAATGTATCTGCTGCAGAAATTCCACAGCGAGTATGCCATAGTAAATACATTACCGTGTTTCCCCTATAATCAGACAGGGTCTTGTATTATTTTTTGCTCCAAAAAATGGGTTAGGGCTTGATGTCGGTGGATATAATTTTTTTCCCCCATGAACAATCACATTTATTCTTGAACAAAAAAAATCAACATTAATTCAAGTATAATCACGTCGTCATTACACACATACACAGTGTTAATACACACAAATACATACCAGCCTGTCTCCTCTTCAGCTCCACAAGATCACTGCAGCTAAAACACTGTGTATATATTTTTATCATAAAATGATCTTTTTTTATTTCCATAAAACTGAATCTCCTTTACGTCAGAAGAGACACTAAGGATCCATTTAAATAATCCATTTAGATAAGCCAACAAGAAGAAAAGCTTGTTTGTTGGTTGATTTGTTTTTAAAGCACGCTTAAAGGTCACTGTATTCAACAAATGGTTATGTGCCCTTAGAAGTGTGCCCCTCCAGCCTTACACAGGCCATTAAAGTGAATCTGTCACCAGGTTTATGCCAACTACGCAAAGCAGCATAATGTAGAGTCAGATACTGTGAGGGACGAGGGAGACTCCATTTTGGATTTATTAGTTCAGGCCCAATATATTGTCCAGAGATCTTCCTCCACTCCTGAAGTGCCCCCCCTCCCCCTTGGGATAAGTACTAGTGATGACCAACCAGGCAACCCCCACATGTACCTATGCTGGCTAACAGATGTAAATCATTCAGCTGCGGCGATGAAAACTAAATCTCCGAGCACTAAAAAATACTCGGAGGACCCCCGAGCATGATCGAGAAATCTCGAGTAATGAGTATATTTGCTCATCACTACACTGTGTTCCAAATTATTATGCACAAAGAGTTTAGGAGTGATAAGGTTAGAATTTTTTTGTTTGTCATTTAAACTCATTGATGGTGATGTGTGTCAGGGCTCTTTATATCACTGAAAGCAATTGAAGATACCTGTGCAAATTAGTTTGGCAGGTGTGTCCAAATAAAGGCAAGACTACTTAAGAAGGCTGTTCCACATTATTAAGCAGCCTACATTTTGTGCCAAAATGGGAAAGAATATGGATGTGTCAGCTGCTGAGAAGCAACAAATTGTGGAGTATTTAGGTCAAGGCATGACTACAATCAACATTGCCAAGACACTTCATCGTGATCATCGCACAATCAAGAAGTATGTAGCTGATTCCCAGCACACACGTGTGCGTGCTAAGGAAAAATTGAGGACTCTTTCCAACAAGCAATTGCGTAAGGTTAAAAGAGCAGCTGCAAAAATGCCTTGTCATAGCAGCAGACAAGTTTTTGAAGCTGCTGGTGCCTCCAACGTCCCCAGAACAACGAGATGCAGGGTCCTTCAGAGGTTTGCAGCTGTGCGTAAGCCATCCTGTCGACCACCTCTATCCACTGCACACAAGCAGAAACGGCTCCAGTTGGCCAAACGATACATGAAGACTGACTTCCAAACTGTTTTGTTCACCGATGAGTGCCGTGCAACGCTCGATGGTCCAGATGGATGGAGTGGAGGATGGCTGGTTGATGGACACCCCATGAAAACACGGCTAAGGCACCAAAAAAGGAGGAGGTGGAGTAATGTTTTGGGCTGGAATCATGGGGAGAGAGATTGTCAGCCCCTTTATGATCCCTGAAGGGGTAAAGATGAACTCCATAATCTATGTGGAGTTTCTAAAACAACACTTCCTGCCATGGTTCAAGAGGAAGAACCGTGCTTTCCGCAGCAAGATCATTTTCATGCATGATAATGCACCATCTCATGATGCAAAAAACACATCTGCATCTCTGGCTGCTATGGGCATAAAAGAGGACAATCTTATGGTGTGGCCACCATCTTCCCCTGACCTCAACCCCATTGAGAACCTCTGGAGCATCATCAAAAAGGAGTGTCTATGATGGCGGGAGGCAGTTCACATCTAAGCAACAGCTCTGGGAGGGTATTCTGTCCACATGCAAAACAATTGAAGCAGAAACTCTCCAAAAACTGACAAATTCAATGGACGAGAGAGTTCAGAAGCTTCTTTCGAACAAGGGGTCCTACGTGCAAATGTAACATCACCTAGAATAAAGTTTTCACTTGAAAACTGTTTGATTTCATTTTGTAATAAGCTGATAATGCTTATAACTTCACAATTGACCATTTTTTTGTTCAAAATAAAAATAAAAAATGTTGAAAACTCTGCTGTGCATAATAATTTGGAAAATGCATTTTGAGTGTTTATTTTTTTTTTTTTTAAAAGATACTGTTTTCATAGGCAGTTTGTTCCAAAACATTGCAATTATACTAGAATAGTAGATGACTGGAAAATAACAATGACTGCAATTCAGATAGGTAATTTAGAGAAAATATGAGGAAATCTTATTTGCATAATAATTTGGAACACAGTGTAATAAGTACACAATTCTCAAAAAAACAGAACTTTACCGTATGGCCAGAGAATTAGAGATCACGTGTTAATGAAGGCAAGGAGAGAAGGAGCAGAGCTGGGACCCCCTGCGGTCATTTGTGCAAGGCGGCCCACATCAAGGGAAAGCTCTAGACCGAGCGTCACCGACATCTAGAGATGAATTATGAGAGTACTGTGCACCTCAGGGTTAAGTCCACTATACCACCAGAACCCTGGGAGCCCTCCGTACGCACCCCAGTGTCTCATATTTCTCTAAAGGTACCTTCACACTGAACAACTTAACAACAATATCGCTAGCGATCCGTGACGTTGCAGCGTCCTGGATAGCGATATCGTTGTGTTTGACACGCAGCAGCGATCAGGATCCTGCTGTGACATCGTTGGTCGGAGCTAGAAGGTCAGCACCTTATTTCGTCGCTGGATCACCCGCTGACATCGCTGAGTCGGTGTGTGTGACGCGGATTCAGCGATGTCTTCACTGGTAACGAGGGTAAACATCGGGTTACTAAGCGCAGGGCCGCGCTTAGTAACCCGATGTTTACCCTGGTTACCAGTGTAAATGTGAAAAAAAACAAACACTACATACTTACATTCTGGTGTCTGTCGGGTCCCCCGGCGTCCGCTTCCCTGCACTGTGTCAGCGCCGGCCGTAAAGCAGAGCACAGCGTTGACGTCACCGCTGTGCTTTAGGGCCGGCACTTACACAGTGCAGGGAAGCGGACGCCAGGGGACCCGACAGACACCGGAATGTAAGTATGTAGTGTTTGTTTTTTTCACATTTACACTGGTAACCAGGGTAAACATCGGGCTACTAAGCGCGGCCCTGCGCTTAGTAACCCGATGTTTACCCTGGTTACCGGGGGGACTTCGGCATCGTTGGTCTCTGGAGAGCTGTCTGTGTGACAGCTCTCCAGCGACCACACAACGACGAAACAGCGACCGGCATCGTTGTCTATATCGCTGCAGCGTCGCTTAATGTGACGGTACCTTAACTGTCCAGGACACCGAACTATCGACACCGGCTCTCCAGAACCACTTAGCCGATCCCAGTTTGGACTCTCCGTAGCGGTCTTGCCCCAGTGAACCTGTAGAGACGTCAGTAGTCCTGTTTGGACCTACCCCCCCAGGAAGTTATGACCCATCTTAGATATTGGAAATTATTACAGTTAGGAGGTCAAGGGAGGAGAGTTCAGTCCAACCCAGAGTGGCGGTGGCAAATATGGGAGGGGGCGAGCTAAGGGTTAAAAGCTAGCTACACACCTTTAGGCCACGTGCACACGTTGCGGAAAGTGGTGCGGATTTTCCGGACTGATTTTGATAAATCCGCAGGTGAACCACACTGTGGATTTCCTGCGGAATTACCGCAATTTTTTTGTGGATTTTGTGCGGATTCCACCTGCGGTTTTACACTTGCGGATTCCTATATGGAGCAGGTGTAAACCGCTGTGAAATCCGCACAAAGAATTGACATGCTGCAGAATAAACAATGCGCGGAAACGTAGCATGTGCACTGCGGATTTAGGTTTACATGGTACTGTAAACTCAGGGAAAACTGCTGCAGATCCGCAACAAAATCCGCAACGTGTGCACATACCCTTAGCCTTTGTCATTGTTCTGCCATGGAAGCCACATCACGTCACGCGTGGAGACAGACCAGAAACTAAGAAGATGCCTGTGGATATGAGAAATTCCCTCCATCCACAAGTTATAAGAAACGGTAACGTGACACATACAGCTAACTGCTATCCCCAATATCTTGGGCCACTCATCTCAAAATCAGATTTCCCACGTCCGTGAGTTCGACTAGTACTTATACGCTACCTGGGGTTGGTTTCTGACCCGATATAAGCTTGTTAATGGACCGGACTTATATCTAATGAGGACCTGGTGGCAGCATACCGTTATGGTTTTATTGGGGATACTGGAAATGACGGATTGAAGGTTTATATATACTCCTGACCAGGGACTGGTGATATATATACTGCCCTCACTGCAGAGTGCCCCGATAACCAGTACGAGACAGTGCAGCCTCTCTGGCGACTACTTATCCTAGGTGCAGTTCCCTGACTGACCTGAGGGTAAAGAGGCGCCAGAGAGTGGTGACTGTTTAAGCTCTGTCACAGATTGGTGACAGCAGGGGGGATATCCGTATCCCCAGGCTCTCCTCTCGTGTGTGTTTTCCTTACACACACCCTGATTGCAGCCATGTGTGAGTCACTAGGTTACTTGCTGTAATTTTGATAAAATCAAATGTTTTATCAGGAGCTTAGCACTACAGGACTAGTAAACCTGCTACCACGTAATCCTCAATATTCATGAGTGCTGTATAATCCCGCCCCCTCCCTCCAGCTTTCTGCCTATACACAGCAAGTTTCCAATCAGTGGTGTGGGTGGGGGATATACACACCTCAGAATTTGGAGAACTGGTAGATCTGCAGCTGGTAAAACAGAAATTGTATCAAAATGACAGCAAGCAGCCCAGAAAGTGATATTGCTGGAATCAGGGTCTCTGCCCCTACTTTACGCTGCTCTCAAATGGTGTGCAAATACTTGCTGACAAGTTCCCATGAAACAACCACTTTACAGCTTACCTATGGTCGACAAATGGTTGCTTAATGGCCGCAGTCCTGCAGAGAACACCCAGTCTGCCCCAAACCTCCTGGTTTTCAATAACCAGCTAGTAGGAAACCAATATAAGGCTATATGCACACGTTGCAGATTTGACTATAGAATTTTCTGTACAGATTCTGCATTTCTTGGCAGAAAAAGCAGGTCAGAATCTGCGCCTTTTTTTGGTATGTGCGCACGTTGCAGATTTTTGAGCAGATTTCTTCCTTTTTTAACCCCTGCAGATTTCTATAATGGAATGGGTGCAGAAACGCAGCAGATCTGCAAAAAGAATTGACATGCTCCTTTTTTTGAATCTGCTGCGTTTTCGGTGCAGAATTTTCCGCACCATTAGCACAGCATTTTTTTTGCCATTGATTTACATTGTACTGTAAATCACTTGCGGATCTGCAGCGGTTCTGCGCGGAAAAAAAAGCTGCAGTTCTGCAGGAAATATGCAATGTGTGCACATACCCTAAGATGGGGTACACCTAGACAAGTAAGCATCACTGCTCAATAATCAGCTGTTCTGGAGATCTCCTGCCTAGCAGACACACATATGAGCGGGCCCCTATTACAGTACTCACTATACACTACAAACACACGCAGGAGCGGGCCCCTATTACTCACTATACACTAGCAGAAAAAGGCAGGAGCGGGCCCCTATTACTCACTATACACTAGCAGACACACGCAGGAGCGGGCCCCTATTACTCACTATACACTAGCAGAAACAGGCAGGAGCGGGCCCCTATTACTCACTATACACTAGCAGAAACAGGCAGGAGCGGGCCCCTATTACTCACTATACACTAGCAGACACAGGCAGGAGCGAGCCCCTATTACTCACTATACACTAGCAGACACACGCAGGAGCGGGCCCCTATTACTCACTATACACTAGCAGACACACGCAGGAGCGGGCCCCTATAACTCACTATACACTAGCAGACACAGGCAGGAGCGGCCCCTATTACTCACTATACACTAGCAGACACAGGCAGGAGCGGGCCCCTATTACTCACTATACACTAGCAGACAGGCAGGAGCGAGCCCCTATTACTCACTATACACTAGCAGACACACACAGGAGCGGGCCCCTATTACTCACTATACACTAGCAGACACACGCAGGAGCGGGCCCCTATAACTCACTATACACTTGCAGACACAGGCAGGAGCGGGCCCCTATTACTCACTATACACTAGCAGACACGCAGGAGCAAGCCCCTATTACTCACTATACACTAGCAGACACACGCAGGAGCGGGCCCCTATTACTCGCTATACACTAGCAGACACAGGCAGGAGCGGGCCCCTATTACTCGCTATACACTAGCAGACACACGCAGGAGCGGGCCCCTATTACTCACTATACACTAGCAGACACAGGCAGGAGCGGGCCCCTATTACTCACTATACACTAGCAGACACACGCAGGAGCGGGCTCCTATTACTCACTATACACTAGCAGACACAAGCAGGAGCGGGCCCCTATTACTCGCTATACACTAGCAGACACACGCAGGAGCGGGCCCCTATTACTCGCTATACACTAGCAGACACACGCAGGAGCGAGCCCCTATTACTCATTATACACTAGTAGACACACGCAGGAGCGGGCCCCTATTACTATACACTAGCAGACACAGGCAGGAGCGGGCCCCTATTACTCACTATACACTAGCAGACACAAGCAGGAGCGGGCCCCTATTACTCACTATACACTAGCAGAAACCCCCACGCAGGAGCGGGCCCCTATTACTCGCTATACACTAGCAGACACAGGCAGGAGCGGGCCCCTATTACTCACTATACACTAGCAGACACACGCAGGAGCAAGCCTCTATTACTCACTATACACTAGCAGACACACGCAGGAGCGGCCCATATTACTCACTATACACTAGCAGACACACGCAGGAGCGGGCCCCTATTACTCGCTATACACTAGCAGACACACGCAGGAGCGGGCCCCTATTCACTATACACTAGCAGACACACGCAGGAGCGGGCCCCTATTACTAGCTATACACTAGCAGACACAGGCAGGAGCGGGCCTCTATTACTCACTATACACTAGCAGACACACGCAGCAGCGGGCCCATATTACTCACTATACACTAGCAGACACAGGCAGGAGCGGGCCCATATTACTCACTATACACTAGCAGACACACGCAGGAGCGGGCCCCTATTACTCACTATACACTAGCAGACACATGCAGGAGCGGGCCCCTATTACTCGCTATACACTAGCAGACACACGCAGGAGCGAGCCCCTATTACTCATTATACACTAGTAGACACACGCAGGAGCGGGCCCCTATTACTATACACTAGCAGACACAGGCAGGAGCGGGCCCCTATTACTCACTATACACTAGCAGACACACGCAGGAGCGAGCCCCTATTACTCATTATACACTAGTAGACACACGCAGGAGCGGGCCCCTATTACTATACACTAGCAGACACAGGCAGGAGCGGGCCCCTATTACTCACTATACACTAGCAGACACAAGCAGGAGCGGGCCCCTATTACTCACTATACACTAGCAGATACACGCAGGAGCGGCCCCTATTACTCACTATACACTAGCAGACACAGGCAGGAGCAAGCCCCTATTACTCACTATACACTAGCAGACACACGCAGGAGCGGCCCCTATTACTCACTATACACTAGCAGATACACGCAGGAGCGGCCCATATTACTCACTATACACTAGCAGACACAGGCAGGAGCGGGCCCCATTACTCGCTATACACTAGCAGACACAGGCAGGAGCGAGCCCCTATTACTCGCTATACACTAGCAGACACAGGCAGGAGCCAGCCCCTATTACTCACTATACACTAGCAGACACACGCAGGAGCGAGCCCCTATTACTCGCTATACACTAGCAGACACACGCAGGAGCGAGCCCCTATTACTCGCTATACACTAGCAGACACAGGCAGGAGCGGGCCCCTATTACTCACTATACACTAGCAGACACACGCAGGAGCAAGCCCCTATTACTCACTATACACTAGCAGACACACGCAGGAGCAAGCCCCTATTACTCGCTATACACTAGCAGACACACGCAGGAGCGGGCCCCTATTCACTATACACTAGCAGACACACGCAGGAGCGGGCCCCTATTACTAGCTATACACTAGCAGACACAGGCAGGAGCGGGCCTCTATTACTCACTATACACTAGCAGACACACGCAGCAGCGGGCCCATATTACTCACTATACACTAGCAGACACAGGCAGGAGCGGGCCCATATTACTCACTATACACTAGCAGACACACGCAGGAGCGGGCTCCTATTACTCACTATACACTAGCAGACACAAGCAGGAGCGGGCCCCTATTACTCACTATACACTAGCAGACACAGGCAGGAGCGGGCCCCTATTACTCACTATACACTAGCAGACACAAGCAGGAGCGGGCCCCTATTACTCACTATACACTAGCAGATACACGCAGGAGCGGCCCCTATTACTCACTATACACTAGCAGACACAGGCAGGAGCAAGCCCCTATTACTCACTATACACTAGCAGACACACGCAGGAGCGGCCCCTATTACTCACTATACACTAGCAGATACACGCAGGAGCGGCCCATATTACTCACTATACACTAGCAGACACAGGCAGGAGCGGGCCCCATTACTCGCTATACACTAGCAGACACAGGCAGGAGCGAGCCCCTATTACTCGCTATACACTAGCAGACACAGGCAGGAGCCAGCCCCTATTACTCACTATACACTAGCAGACACACGCAGGAGCGAGCCCCTATTACTCGCTATACACTAGCAGACACACGCAGGAGCGAGCCCCTATTACTCGCTATACACTAGCAGACACAGGCAGGAGCGGGCCCCTATTACTCACTATACACTAGCAGACACACGCAGGAGCAAGCCCCTATTACTCACTATACACTAGCAGACACACGCAGGAGCAAGCCCCTATTACTCGCTATACACTAGCAGACACACGCAGGAGCGGGCCCCTATTCACTATACACTAGCAGACACACGCAGGAGCGGGCCCCTATTACTAGCTATACACTAGCAGACACAGGCAGGAGCGGGCCTCTATTACTCACTATACACTAGCAGACACACGCAGCAGCGGGCCCATATTACTCACTATACACTAGCAGACACAGGCAGGAGCGGGCCCATATTACTCACTATACACTAGCAGACACACGCAGGAGCGGGCTCCTATTACTCACTATACACTAGCAGACACAAGCAGGAGCGGGCCCCTATTACTCACTATACACTAGCAGACACAGGCAGGAGCGGGCCCCTATTACTCACTATACACTAGCAGACACAGGCAGGAGCGGGCCCCTATTACTTGCTATACACTAGCAGACACATGCAGGAGCGGGCCCCTATTACTCGCTATACACTAGCAGACACACGCAGGAGCGAGCCCCTATTACTCATTATACACTAGTAGACACACGCAGGAGCGGGCCCCTATTACTATACACTAGCAGACACAGGCAGGAGCGGGCCCCTATTATTCACTATACACTAGCAGACACAAGCAGGAGCGGGCCCCTATTACTCACTATACACTAGCAGATACACGCAGGAGCGGCCCCTATTACTCACTATACACTAGCAGACACAGGCAGGAGCAAGCCCCTATTACTCGCTATACACTAGCAGACACAGGCAGGAGCGGCCCCTATTACTCACTATACACTAGCAGACACACGCAGGAGCGGCCCATATTACTCACTATACACTAGCAGACACAGGCAGGAGCGGGCCCCATTACTCGCTATACACTAGCAGACACAGGCAGGAGCGAGCCCCTATTACTCGCTATACACTAGCAGACACACGCAGGAGCGGGCCCCTATTACTATACACTAGCAGACACACGCAGGAGCGGGCCCCTATTACTCACTATACACTAGCAGACACACGCAGGAGCGGCCCCTATTACTCACTATACACTAGCAGACACAGGCAGGAGCAAGCCCCTATTACTCGCTATACACTAGCAGACACAGGCAGGAGCGGCCCCTATTACTCACTATACACTAGCAGACACAGGCAGGAGCGGGCCCCTATTACTCGCTATACACTAGCAGACACACGCAGGAGCGGGCCCCTATTACTAGCTATACACTAGCAGACACACGCAGGAGCGGGCCCCTATAACTCACTATACACTAGCAGACACAGGCAGGAGCGGGCCCCTATTACTCACTATACACTAGCAGATACACGCAGGAGCGGCCCCTATTACTCACTATACACTAGCAGACACAGGCAGGAGCAAGCCCCTATTACTCACTATACACTAGCAGACACAGGCAGGAGCGGGCCCCTATTACTCACTATACACTAGCAGACACACGCAGGAGCAAGCCCCTATTACTCGCTATACACTAGCAGACACAGGCAGGAGCGGGCCCCTATTACTCACTATACACTAGCAGACACACGCAGGAGCGGCCCCTATTACTCACTATACACTAGCAGACACACGCAGGAGCAAGCCCCTATTACTCACTATACACTAGCAGACACAGGCAGGAGCGGGCCCCTATTACTCACTATACACTAGCAGACACACGCAGGAGCGGCCCATATTACTCACTATACACTAGCAGACACAGGCAGGAGCGGCCCATATTACTCACTATACACTAGCAGACACAGGCAGGAGCGGGCCCCTATTACTCACTATACACTAGCAGACACAGGCAGGAGCGGGCCCCTATTACTCACTATACACTAGCAGACACAGGCAGGAGCGGGCCCCTATTACTCACTATACACTAGCAGACACACGCAGGAGCGGCCCATATTACTCACTATACACTAGCAGACACAGGCAGGAGCGGGCCCCTATTACTCGCTATACACTAGCAGACACAAGCAGGAGCGAGCCCCTATTACTCACTATACACTAGCAGACACAGGCAGGAGCAAGCCCCTATTACTCGCTATACACTAGCAGACACAGGCAGGAGCGGCCCCTATTACTCACTATACACTAGCAGACACACGCAGGAGCGGCCCATATTACTCACTATACACTAGCAGACACACGCAGGAGCGGGCCCCATTACTCGCTATACACTAGCAGACACAAGCAGGAGCGAGCCCCTATTACTCACTATACACTAGCAGACACAGGCAGGAGCAAGCCCCTATTACTCGCTATACACTAGCAGACACAGGCAGGAGCGGCCCCTATTACTCACTATACACTAGCAGACACACGCAGGAGCGGCCCATATTACTCACTATACACTAGCAGACACAGGCAGGAGCGGGCCCCATTACTCGCTATACACTAGCAGACACACGCAGGAGCGGGCCCCATTACTCGCTATACACTAGCAGACACAGGCAGGAGCGAGCCCCTATTACTCGCTATACACTAGCAGACACAGGCAGGAGCGGGCCCCTATTACTCACTATACACTAGCAGACACACGCAGGAGCGGGCCCCTATTACTCGCTATACACTAGCAGACACAGGCAGGAGCGGACCCCTATTACTCGCTATACACTAGCAGACACAGGCAGGAGCGAGCCCCTATTACTCGCTATACACTAGCAGACACAGGCAGGAGCAAGCCCCTATTACTCACTATACACTAGCAGACACAGGCAGGAGCAAGCCCCTATTACTCACTATACACTAGCAGACACACGCAGGAGCGAGCCCCTATTACTCGCTATACACTAGTAGACACACGCAGGAGCGGGACCCTATTACTCGCTAGTTAGTCTAACAGATAGGAGCACACTGGCTGCGTGCACTTTCAGAGCGTGGAAGATCGGCTCAGCAGGGCATAGTCTGGCCCTCTGGTAGTAGATGGGATATTAAAAAAAAGAAGACAATGTAATCATTTAGACAAAACAAGAATCTCATTTACATTTTCATTAGCGCTGCTGCTGTGTTAATGTGTTATCTCCATTTTCATTAAGATTCAATCATTGCTTGGCTTGACTGTAATTTTAATTTATCACATTCTGCATTTCCTTGCCAGGGTTTTTTTTTTTTTTGTTTTAGCAGAAGCGGAAACTGAGCCTTACAAGTTAAAAGGACAACCGGCCTTTAGGGAAAGCACAAAACTGTGGCCAGGAGCGGTTTCACTTTTAAGCTTCCCAAATCGCCATAAAAGCAATGTACTGCAATAAGACATCCCTTTGTAAGGGCCTGAAAATACATTGTTAGTGGATTTGTCCAGTTTAATGTATAAGCAACTCTCCTTTCACCTGAACTAATAATGGTAGTCTTATAAACCCTTTACTGCCATGTGCTGCATTTTTTGCTAATCTTTAAGGATTTAGCCGCTTTGCCACATACCTCGGGGCACCAACTGATAAAGCCTTAACTCCATATTGCTCCTAAACCCCGGCAGAGCACAAAAACGCCAGGAGAATGAGAACAATTTAAAGGGGAACCAGTTTAACATCCTAACTTGCAGGAGTCAGGTGGATTTAGGAAATCCTTGGCTGGACAACTCCATTTATTCGGGAATTCTTTGTGCTGGAAGCTTTACAGTTTATCTTTGCTGGGACTTCCTGATGGCTACTGACCAGCTCTGCCAATATAATCTGGTATTACATCATTTCTTCATTTGTCTCCTTCACTTTAATCCTAAGAAGCCAAGTCACCCACATAAAGAACAATAAAACTTTCCCATTTACGGTATTTAAGTTCACTACCTAATTTATAAATGGCTGCGTTGCCTGGCCACCAATCAAAGGTTGTGAATCCGAAGGGTTCCAATGGATGGGACATCCACCACTCCTGAAAAGGTGGGGCTCCACAAGCCTCCTTGGAAAGGAGAGGTGGCCACACATGCACATCACCGCTCTATTCATTTTCTATGGGAAGGCCAGAAATAGAGCTCTGAGCACTACCATCTCCTAGGGTCTCCGAGAATAAATATAGTGGTGGGGTGCATGTGTGGCCACCACCACATTACAACGACTCGGTTCTCAGGATCAGTATAAAGCTAAGCTGTTAGACCCCCACTAATCTTCAAATTATCACCTATTTTGAGAACAGTAGATAACATGTTCAGATTAACCCTTTAAGGCATGAGAAGCGGGCATGTTACAATTCAACATGCCCATCTTTTCCAACACTACATGTGCAGTCAGGGCATCACCATATATTAGATGGTCAGCAGGCTTGGCTAACTTCATTCAATGGTCACCATAAATCTGCAATATGGAATATAATAGAGAACATTTATAAACCCTTACTTTGTCATGCTTGTGTTTTTCCTTGTCTTTGTCCTTCTTTTCCTTTTCTTTTTTCTCCTTTTCTTTCTCCTTCACTTTTTCTTTGTCCTTCTTTTTCTTCTTCTCTTTCTTCTCCTTTTTCTTGTCTTTCTCTTTAGTTTTTTCTCGATCTTCAGTTACCTTTTCCGGAATGGAAAGTGGGGATATGGAAGGCATCAAAGATGGCAGTCTAACTGCATTGGGGGTACTTAGAATTGCCAGTGACAGGTCTTTAGAAGGTAACACAACAGGGGTTGGTTGAGCATTTTTTAGCTTTTCTTCTTTGTTTTTATCTTTTCCTTTCTCCTTCTTCTCTTTATCCTTTCTACCCTTTTCTTTATCTTTCTTCTTATCTTTATGTTTTTCTTTTTCTTTCTTTCCACTGCTCTCCTTTTGTTTTGGTTTCTGTTCAGAGTCATTCAAATCCTTTGACTTGAGCCTAGGCAGCTCACCATCATCATCCTTGATAGAGTCCTTCCACTGAAGTTTGGAATCTTTGTTACTGTCTTTATCTTTTTCCTTGTTTTTGTCCTTGTTTTTTTCCTTACTTTTATCTTTGTCTTTCTGCTTTTCTTTGTCCTTTTTCTTTGTCTTTGTTTTCAGTTCCTTCTTTGCCTTTTTCTTCAACTCAACTGGTGAAGCTAGTTTAGCCTTATCCTCAAAGGTTTTTACAAGTGGCTCTGGAGTAGGAGGAGATGCAGAGGGAGAGGAAAAGCATGGCTGACTTATAGACACACTTGGTGGAGTTTCCTGGTTGACCTTTCGAATCACTTCATTAATGGAGTCATCCATTGTCCATGAAATATCAGAACTAGATGTACCTCCTGAAGCAGGCAGTGGTGTGCTACACATTTTACCAAGACTACTGTTTGCTGCTGAAACCTTAGGAGTACCGGGTTCTGCTATGGTCAGTCTTTTTGGACTAGTAAAGACATCACCTTCAGATTCAGAACCTGAGGAAAACTCAAATGGATCGGGTTCTTGCTCAGCACAAGCCCGAGCAATAACAGCATCAATCGAATCCTCAATTGTATTATCAGTCACTGATGGTTTTTTTGAGGGATTTTCAGGGTTTACTTTTTCAGAATCTTGTGATGCTTGACTTGGCTTTACCTGTATATTCTCTCTCCCAATCTTTTCACTTACTGTAGCTAGTGGTGTACGGCTAGGCGTTTCTGACTTAACAGTTGGCTGGATAGCAGGGGCAGAAGTTTTGGGGCTTTTAGGGCTCTTGGGACTTTTGGCACGTCCAGGAGACTTTTTGTCTTTTAGCGCATTTTTAGGTGACCGCATTGGACTGCCTAGAGCTGTAGATTTGGGGGATTTAGTTTTCTGTCCTGGTGAACTTTTTGATTTGGTTTTAGAGGTTAATGCTTTAGATTCTAAAGGTTTTGAAGGAGTCTGAGGTTTAAGAATAGGTGAAAGCATTACTGGTTCTGAAGAAGAAATAGTCAAGTCAGAATTATCTGGTATGTGAGTGGGTGAAAGCATTGGGGAAACCTTTTGAGTATTTATTGAGCTAAGTGGCTCCCTTGGTTCCAAAGTTCCATCCAAAATATCTCCTTTACTATTAGCTAATCGTTGCCGCTTTGGAAAAGGCATTTCGGCCTCTGGACTATCCAGTGGCCTTTTACTCAAATAGTTCTCATCATTAATAGTTTCATCTTCTTCCATCTCTCCTTCCTCATAAGGAACTTGCATAGCTTCTGCTGAAGTCCCACCATCTGTGGGTACTTGCTCCTCTTCTTCCTCTGTAAAAAGAAAAAAAAATTACAATCACTAAACTTGATCACAAAAATGACACTGACAATATCTGTAGCTATGTTAAACACCTAATCATAACTTAGATCTTGAACTACATATTCCGATTAAGTATATATAATTAAAAGAGAACTGTATTTGCAAACAAACTTTGTATGAATAAATAGGACAAGTGAATATAAGAACTGTTGTAATTTATCTTATTAAAGAATTCTGCTTCTTTCTCCACTTATGAGCCACTTCTCATCCCCCCTGCCTGCTAAAT